>NW_025335798.1:22726654-22838493 GCF_004798865.1 Varanus komodoensis
GGTGATAATTTATGTGGTTATTTTTATGTGGTTATTTGCATGAGGTGTCCAGCTCAGTTTTTTTCCTGGAAAACATCATATTCTGATGTGATGTTTTTCACATAAAAATGGGGGTGGGGGCAAAAGCAATGCCTTCTCTATTGGTAGAGAAGGTGGCCTCTATTTTTCACAATGTGCACAGTACATCCAACATTTAATGCATACTTAGTAACTAACCATTAACTAACAAGCAACTAAGCCAGGAAGCCAAATAAAATAGCCATCAATAAAAAAGCAGAGCAGAACAATGCTACCAATTGGAATGCCTCTTGTACAACTTCCACAGTATGCTGCTGCAAAGTCCCTCCTGAAAGCTATCCCATCTGCATGGATGCAAGAAGTGCCTCGGATCACTTGGCCCCAGCTCAGCAATTTAAAGGACAAGACCAGCCGTTTGAATTAAGCCTGGAAATAAATTGGTGGCTGGTAGAGGCCTGAATGGCTGTGCAGTAGCACATGGCGCTCCCCCCGTCCCCCTGTCCCCCGTTCCAGAATCCTAGCAGCAATATTGCTATAGCAGCTATGCTTTCTCTCTAAGGGCAGCTCCAGGTAGATTGCATTAGTGCAATCCATTCTGCATGAATCCAGGACACGCATAGCTGAAGCCGCATTACAGGAAGCCAGATTTCAGCTGGACATTGGGAAGAACTGCCTGGCTGTTAGGGCAGCACAGCAATGCAGTGGAACCTGAGGAGGTTGTGGACTGTCCTACATTTGGCACACCCAAGAGGCAGCTGGATAACTATCTGCCAAACATGCTGTTGATGGCTGTATAGGCCCTGCAATTCCAAAATTCTGTGTTCATACTTGCAAAGAAGGATGCTAGGAAAAAAAGTAGATCCGGTTGTCTCTGCCTACGACAGCATATTGGTAGGGTCTACCCTTACCTATGCTGCCCTGTGTCCCACCAGCTTAGATAAGCTATAGGGAAAAGCCTGTGCAGGTGTGGAGATTCTCAAATCCTTCTTGGTCTAAGTGCAGAATTTCCCTAGGGGGCAACAAGGTTAATCATTAGCTGTGATAACTTTTTAGTAACTCTGGCAACTTGGATTTTTTGTTTTAAAATGCTTGCTTTCCAAAATTCAAATGCATGTTCATCCAGCATATTGCAGTGTTTTCAATGTTGTCACAATATGAATTCTGTATTCTCGCAAAAAAAATGTTTTTGTGCTTTTCGAACCCTTTAGTGCCACTTCTGTTAATCCTGCCCTGTGACACTCTGCAATTCATTTTGGGCCATTCCAAATGAGAACAGATCTAATGTGTGGAAACCTGTGACAACAAGAGACATTCATCCGTGAGACCATGAGAGGCAGACTGACGGAAGGAAATAAGCTACCATCCTTCCTCCTGTCCTCACCGCTGCCACATAGGGGGCAGCCTTGTACCCTTGCTGCCCTAACAATACAGCTCTTTAATCTCTGTGGTTTAAATGGTGGCTCAGCCACTTCCCTGTACTAGGCCCTTAGGCGTAACCATATGGTACTTTGGTGTGGGTTGTCTAATAGGCTTCAGAGATTTGTTTTCCAAAAAACCCTTTTATTTAGCTTTTAAAAATTAGTAAGGAAACAAGTTAAATGGTTTTTGGAAAAATGCACACCCTAATTTTAAAGAATTAACCATAACAGCAAATAAAGATGTGCGGAGATAAAGCAGATTTGCATATAGCTAAATTTGCATATAGTCTATTCTCATAACACAGTCAATACTTATCAATTATTCAACCTTGATCACTCATCAGCTTTTCTAATCTGGTACAACTCCATCATCAGCTTCTCCTCCTCCTCCTCGTGTCAACTATCTTCCTCTTGCAAAATGCTGTAACTTCATTTCTGCCTCCCAAATTGTTTCCTTTCCTAATTACAGCTTTTTGCATAGACATTAACTCTATACATTATATTCACTGCTCCCATACTTTCTTCCAATGCAAAGGAGTTAGAGTCCTGGTTAAGAGAGAAGTCCTATGGTCCCTTTGGGGCATCTCAGTCCCTATATGATAGTTTGGATTCTCCCCTCCAAGGAGGAAAGTGAAGCTCTGACCTCAGAAGGAGGTGTTGGAGATCTGACCGTCTCTGTCCCTTCACAGCCAGCATGGAGAGGACCATGCTGACTGCTTTTCTGAGGCTGGAAATGCAACTCCTGAGAAGAAAGAAAGGAGATGCTCTGGTGAGGGGAAGAGACAAGAGGCAGGACAGGAGCTCCTCCAGGGTTCTTTCCTCCCATTTCAAAGCAACCACTCAGCACAGGCTGAAAAGCCCATGGAGTGAAAATCCAGAAGACTGGAGAGCATGGAGGCCATGATTACCCCCACTGTGCCTCCTGCCCTGGCACCTTTCGCATGGCAGGACATGGGAATCTCAGAGGTTCCTGTGTTCTGGGGCTTCTAAGCAGCAACGACACATTCCCTACAACTGTGCTCTTCGTTTGTACTTCTTCATCATCATTCAATTCCTGGGATTACCTTTGGACCTTCCTGTGAGTTTATTTCTCCCTTTAAATGCCAGATTCCTGGAGTGAGCTTCGGAATATCATGGAACATTTGACCCTTCTGGTCTGAACAGCCTTAATAACCTTTTCTCAAACTGGTGGGTTTCTCATGCAGTCTTCTCGTAAGAGATTTTTTTTCTCCTTGAGGAAACAATTTAAAACATAGCACCCAAAATCAAAGAGGCTGCCAGTTTCATCCCTTCACTGAGACAGCGACAAAGACCCTTAAACAACTTTAAGGGTCTTTAAGGTAATATACAAAACAATATATCCGTAAGTAACAACACTGACAAATATTCAGGATATAGATTGACCCAAGCATTTCTGAAAACTGCTAATGACAGGAACTCATATAGATCAAAATGAATTTTAAATAGCTAACCAATTATCCCATGAAACTCTTCTGATTACATACAGGAAAATTTTCCTGCAGAATTTTCCCCTATATATTGTGTCTACACATACAACACACACACATATAGTTAAAATATGTTATTTTCTAGTGTCAGTAGTTGTGTTAATGTTGTTAAATTGAGCATGCTTTTAATGAGATTGTATCTGCATTATCTGTGCAGTTGCTTAAGATCCTGACCTGTATTCTGTTGACTCAGTTTCTTTTACTAGCTCTTTTAAATACTCTTGTTGTCAGTGCCCATGTCTTTATTTTAAACCTGTGTTATTTTTGCAGCCCACAGCTCACAGGAGGCCATATATCTAAATTAAAGTTCTGTATTAATCTAATTGATTGTTTGGTACAAAATGCATATGCAAGAGTTTTCAAAACCTCTTAGACCCCTGTGGTTCAATATCAATCTCAAAATATTAAAAGCATCTTGTGGAAAATTGGACAGCAGATGAGACACTTTAGGATTGGAGGGTCTTGAGATCTCTGAGGATTTGAAAGCAGCATTGACCCAATTGTCAGAAGCTGTCACTTTGACTAGCCTTCATTTGTGCCTATCATTTTTTCTGGAAGCTTTAGATTTGGAAGAAAGCAACTGGGGGTGGAACCTGCCTAGTTCCAGATGATAGTTTCTCCAAGAATTCAAAACTGTTATGATGATCAAAACGTAATGAAAGGGTTGGATCTGACAGCTCACCCTCAGTGCAGTTGCCAGTCCTAACTGGATAAGCCAAGCAGGCTGCAGAATAAAGTCATGGGAACTGGACCAAGCTGACATATCCCGACATGGGGGTCCCATGATCCTAAATGAGTTGAACTGGGTAGACCCCAATCTGTCTGAAATGGAAATGGATGTGGATTTTTTAAAAGAATTTCCAGAAAGTGGTACAAGTCACCTCAGCATGTATGATATGCTCCTTTGCTACAGAATCTCAGCTGCATGGAAAACTACACCCTTGCATTTCTCGTACATTTGTCAAGAATGGTAATTGCCCCTCAGCAATCACAACATAACATAGTTCTTGTTTTGTAAATCCATGATCACATTTGTTCTGCATATTCTTGTTGCCCAATAATTGTCAGCTGTACCTGCATCTTTGGCGAGCTGTTTGCGTACTTGTTGGAACTCATACTATTTCTTGACTTTTCTGTTAAGCCCAGTTCAACCTTAGCAACAAGATGCAACCCTTTCATAACTGATGCAGAGTTTTCATTGAAAAACTAGTAGTAATCTGTATTTGGTTCACTGCATTTGGTTACCAGCAAACTATTCATTATAGTTTCTCTGATAATACCATAGAATGAGCAAATGTAAATTAAGTAATAATAATTTATCAATACTTACATTGCATCTTTCTTTAACACACCCCAAAAGGCAACTAATAACACATGAGTATAAAATGTAATAATAGAAGAGCAGAGTTGGAAAGGGCCAGAAGGACGTCATGTCGAACCCGCTGCTTTGGCAGGACACTAAATTATACCATCCCATTCAGATTACTTTTCAGACACTTTCTCCATGTTTCCAGAGAGGGAGAGCTCACTACTTCCCCAGGTTCCATTGTCGTACTGTTCTGACAGACAGGAAATTCTTCCTGGTGTCTAGTCTAAATCTGGTTCCTTTTGACTTAAGTCTGTTATTCTGAGTCCTGCAGTCTGGAATGAATGAAAAGACATGTCATCCTCCCTCTTTGTGGTGACCTTTCAGGGTACTTGTAGAGTGCTATCATATCACCCCTCAATCTTATCTTCTTGAGGCTGAACACGCCTAGTTCTCTCAATTTTTCCTCATCAGGCTTTACATCCACTCCCTGAATCATCCTTGTTGCCCTCCTCTGGACTCTTTCTAACTTTTCTGTATCTTTTTAAAACTTAGGTACCCAGAACTGGACACAGTACTCCAGATGAGGTTTGACTAGTGCTGAGTATAGTGGAGCTAGTACTTCATGTGTTTTGGAAGTGATGCTTCTGTTAATGTAGCCTAAAATAGTGTTTGCCACTTTTTTGCAGTTGCCTCACGTTGTTGGCTCATATTTAGTTTGTGTTCAACAACAACTCCAAGATCCTTCTCATTTGCAGTATTGTGGAGCCAAGTATTGTAGTGATTACTACACTACCCCATTTTGTAGTGATGCATTTGGTTTCTTGTTTCTAAGTGGAGGACTTGGTATTTGTCCCCCTTGAATTTCATTCTGTTGTTCTCTGCCCAGCATTCTAACCTATCAAGATCACCCTGTATCTTATCTCTGTCTTCCAGGGTGTTTGCTATTCCACCCAGCTTTGTGCCATCTGCAAATTTAATTCTCTTTGCTTGTACTTCCTCATCTAAATCATTAACAAAAAATATTGAGGAACACTGGTCCCAGAACAGAAACCTACAGCAACCCACTTGTCGCCTCTCCCTACTTTGAGAATGTGCCACTGATGCACAGGCTCTGAGTCTGATTTTGAAGCCAATTGTGAATCCACCTAATGGTTGTACTATCTAGTCCACTTTTTGTGGGGCACTTTGTCAAAGGCTTTGACAAAATCTATATCGATTATATCTACAGCATTCCCACAGTTTATTTGGAAGGCTACCCTGTCAAAAAAAATGAAATTAGATTCACCTGGCAGAGTTTGTGTTTGAGAAATCCATGTTGGCTTTAAGTAATTCCCGCTTTGTCTTCAAGGTGTTTACAGACTGCTTTATAATTTGCTCTAATTTTTTCCAGGGATTGATGTCAGACTGACTGGTGTATAGTTCCATGGTTCATCTTTTTGTCCTTTCTTTCTTCAGTTAAACAAAGTCAGCAAAGTCAGAAAAGATGTTCATTAGATTTTCATCTAGCTTTTTAGGCTCTCCAGTTCCTTAACCTGCTTTTCACTGTATCTGCTGAGGATCCTGTCCTTTCCTGACTCTGAGGAAGCGGGATCTCAGTTTTGCAGACATCCACAAGATAATAAATCCAGAATCAAATCAAGTGCTTTTTACGAGCAGTCGGAGGCAGATCAGTTGACTTATTGAAGCAATGAGGCAGGATACAAACCTGCAGGGTACAATCCTGTTCACATTTCTCATAGCAATATCTTTGGGTTCTTGGTTGCATCAAATTGTAAACACCTTCTGAAGACAAATGTGCTAGATGAAGTGCTTCTCAAAGATTTTTACACTAATTCATCCATGACAAGTACCATAGCATTTTGAGAAAGGTGTTAGTAAGAGCAATCAGAAACTTGGAAAATGCTTGAACACTGTGTTCTTAGTGTTGTACTTTATGAATTACAGTTGCCACATTGATTAGCAATAACAAAGCCAATGAGGATGGGGGATAATTTCATTTAATTTTTTAAACTAGGCATAATCCAATTTAAATCAATCAGGTATTTAAATCTATGTTAGGCCCATACCTTTCCCAATGTAGAAAAACTTTTACACACCACAATGCCAGACCAAGATAAAGGGAAGAATGAAAATCATTGTGAAATATAAAAACTCATGTATAGTAGTAATATTTGGCACGAGGAATGTATGATCCCCTGGAAAAAAGTACATTTGGAAAATTAACATTACTGAGACATTTCCATATCTCCTGGACAACTTTAAAATGGCCAGTAGTTATTAGCATAATCGGGGATCATTATCAGTGAAGGAAATCCAGACATTATTCTGTTACCATCTGCTGCGGAGACACCACTGTAATCTTGGAGAGTAATCTACAACTGCAGAATAATGTGCTTACTGACTAACATGCAATACAAACATTTCTTGGAAGAGTGATGATTTTGCAAAACCTTTTTGCTTGCTCCTTGTTTTTAAACTGATTCAGTTGTTTTTAACTCATGAGATAAAAAATTACTCCTAGCAGCATACAATTTAGTTGTTGGTTGCTTTAGTCTTGGTTTCTTGCCACTACTGAATGCTAGCTGGCATCCTGACAAACTATTTTCAGTAAGTTATACTTCATGTGATGTTAATGTGGGTCTGTTTATTCATATTTATAGAATAGATCACAATTTGTTGAAACAATTGGTTCCAGGAATAAGCTTCCATGATCTCCTTGAAGGAACATTTGGCAAATTCATCCAATTTAGAAAAGGGGTTTTAAAAAGTCCAAGAAACGATTTCTATATTTTGTCAAATGCCCTCTCCATGGGTCAATATACATAGGTCCACATTTGCGGTCCCTCCCCATAAACCCCACAAAGGGACTATAAGGTCTGGGAAAGGGTGTCATTTGCTCTAGACCCAGATGACACGCTGGACACGAGGATGCAACTGTGCATTGTCACACAGCATCCTCAATTTTAGCAAGCATAAGGTGGAACTTTGAAAGTGGAAGTGATTTTAAATGCATTTTCTTATTTTTGTATGCATATAATAAAGCCAGCAACAGGGAAATCCATGCAAGGAATTCATATGTATCTTACCCTTGCTAGTTCATTGCACAAAACTACTCTGCTGTAACACGGCAGTGTACTGGATAGAATTTTTGCCTTGTAGCAGAGATATATGAGTTAAAATCCCAGAGCAGGCATGAGCATTAGTTGGGCTAGTCATCTGGACTAGTTTTCAAGAAGCTAGAAGAGGGCAATCCCTGGTGTAGTGGTTACGAGTGCAAGGCTAGAACTCAGGAGATCTGAGTTGTAGTCCTCATTCAGTCATAGACTTTGCTGGGTGACTTTGGGCCAGCCACAGACTCTCAGCTCAACCTACATCACAGGGTTGTTGTGGTGGGAATAAAATAAAGAGGAGGAGGAGGAAGAGAATTGAGTAAGCTGCCTTGAGTTCCTTGGAAGGAAATAGGTGGGGTATAAATGTAATAAACAAACAAACATACTTCTTGGTTGATTAACACTGTATAGATGAAATTTCTATAATGACAATATTATTTAAGGCAAGCTGTCTCTTTTAAATATTAGATACAAAAATCAGGGGTTGGAGTTTTGTCTTTGTTTTTTGGTTTACACTTTTCACCTTCCTAGGGACTTGGTGGAACAGTTCACACCAGTATCTTTTTATTTATTAAACCGCAAGCTCTAAGAAGAGTTGAGCAAGCAATTTCAATGTCACCATTATTCTCCAAACATATGCTTATTCTCATCTCTCCTCAGTTTGCATTCATGTTTGTGAATGCATTTTCAAGTGTTTTGTGAACAGAAACAAAATGAACTGCTGCTCTTTAAAGCTTCATGGCAAAAGGCATTTCCTAAGGCTTGGAGTACCTTTTGTTATAAAAACCTTTCTTTCCATTAATAGTCTGCTAAGAGGAAAAAAAGTAGCACCTTTATAGTGATGGCACCGATCCTATAGATCACTCTCTCCAGCACTCATATTTCTTTCCAGAACAACCTGATAATGTGTCAACTGTAGTCTCCTGATTCTAATAACAAAATAATGACAACAACTTCCTACATATTTGGTACATACATCCTTATTTCTCATAAATTCCTCCTGTGTTTTTTTTTCACATATTCATTTAGATGACCTCCAAGGCTGACTCTGTGATTCTTATATCCTATCTAAAATATTCTTCTGAGTACATGGCCCAAATCTATGACTTCCTGCACTGGCCTCAAATGATTTGAAAATGATGTTAGCCATCAGGAATCTAAAGGTTTAGTAAAGATTCTCTGATGTGTCGTCCATTTCCTGTAGTTTCTGAAGATATATATATGCCAGTGGCCAATCATTCTAAAAAAGCTCTTATGTTTAAATAGCCAATTTGCTATTTCTTGCTTCTTTTGTTTTCATACCCTTACAACTTGTTCAATAGTGAATAGAACAGGTGCACACAACTTTTCTAATTCCACTTCACTGTTCTGATATGTTCCCTTTTATAGTGATCATTATTGAAAACGAAGGCAAATCTGCTACTTCCTCCATGTTCTCAAAATGAACTAAATGTGGAGCCTCTTCCATATTTGCATAATGATAAAGTTCTTTGCCGACTTTTCTCTATTTCCACTTTTCAAGTATTTCCACACTAGGGGAAGGAAATATCAGGGGATGCAGGTGACATTTTACCCAGAGTCACAGGATTAATATTAAATGAATTGTTCTGCTGGGGGCTTCTGGGCTAAAAAAAATTAAAAGGCAACCACCAGCCGCCAGAAAAGGACCTTTAAGATGATAGCTACATTCAACTCCACACCTAAACTTCAGTTCACAGCAAAATCCCCACCCCTGCATAAATTTCCTCATTTCTCTCCCTACCAATGGGGTGGGGTAGCATCTTCATTTTCTTTTGCACTGTTATATTAACATATCAGTATTGTTAAAGTGTACCAAGTATGCAATGTTTCGAAACTGAGTCATTTATCAATCCTAAATAGAAATGTGAATGTCTAGAACTCTAAACCAGAAAGAATGAAGATGGTTTCGAAACTGAGTCATTTATCAATCCTAAATAGAATTGTGAATGTCTAGAACTCTAAACCAGAAAGAATGAAGATGGAAAAGGAGAGAGAAACTATTTTCACCTCCTTTTTATGTCTCCCCAGACCCCCTCTGCCCTTCACATCTTTTGTCCTTTGTCCACACAGATCCAGTTTTATACCTTTGACATCCCTCAGACTAGTTTCTCCAGAAATATGTATGTCTTGCAGCAGGTGCCTAACCTAGAAGCTGTTTGTGTGAAGTCACATCTGCTCCCTCCACCTCCACTTAGAGCCTGGGGCCAGCTTGGCCACCATGCAGGTGTGGTGGTTCTTTTCTGAAGTGCAGCAGTTCTGCAAAGCATTAGAGTCACGTGTATTGAAAAACGCAGAAATGGTTTTACACAAATATTTACAGATTGTTCATATCATACAGCACCCTGCAAATAATCATACCGGAACTACAGTATTCTTTATGGATTATGTTATGCTCTTTATATGGGGGCTGGGGAGAGCTGCAGATGCTCTCATAACAGTTGTTATTCTTCACAGAGGCTGAGAAAATATTACCTGCTCATATAGACATGAATGTTTTATACACAACAACTCTTTTAGCTAAAGGTATAGAGAGAAGCTTAGAGCACAAGTGCTAAGGGAGATGGCTTTTCCTTATTTTGGAGAGATGCATTTATAATGAGACCTTTAAAAATGTATACTATTTCACTCTCTAAAAATTTGCTCCCAAAAAGAACTAATTGCTGTTGATGCAAGAAAACAGGGCTGGGAACCCAATGCCTGCAAGTGAATCTGCCCCACCTGGGACCCAACATGATCCTTCGCCAGATGGCCAAACACTCTCTCCTCTGACCTCCCTTTCCCCTGTTTCATGGTTCCCCAACTCTGCATGTTTTCCTATTCTAAAGGATGAAATGCTTCTTCTCAGGCACAGTTAGAGGTAGGACAACTTCTAAACTAAAATATGCTAGTGGTTTTGGTGTTTTTGCTCCACCCTTTCTGCTTTTGACTCTACCCAATCCCAGGAATGTAGCCCAAGAGCTCCAGTCCTCAGGCTGGAAAAGGATCAGTCCCTGCAATAAAATAGTGTTGATGACTAAAAACTGATCTGAATTGTGATTTTGATCTTTTTTATTAGGAGTTGTACTGCTCTGTCTTTATACCCAAGTGCAAGCATTACATCTTCTTGGTACTTAGGAACAAAAGCAAGTGGGCCATGTTTTTAAAAAAATGAATGAAAATCATTTTTATCTATAATGATACACACTTATAACATGGTTATCTGCAACTGTCCACCATGTTTCACATACACAGGATAAACCAAGCAACAGTATATTTTAATCCAGATAGAAATTCTGGTTGTGCACAATTGACTTAATTGTGGGGCATCTTATGTCATCAAGCACACTTTTGTTTTTTGTTTTAATTTTACATATGTAAACCTCCAATGATAATATTTGTAAATAACTGCAACAGGCATTATGAGGTTTTCAAGTTTGGATTGGAAAATCACAAGTACTTCTGCTTTCCTAATTATAATTCGAAGAAATAACTAATAGCTTTTTCAACAATCTCATGTGCAAACAGGTTAATGAAGTCAGATCTATGATGCTGTATTATGCTTTTGAAACAGCAAACCAAGTATTGAATAGTGTGCTATGTTTAATCAAACACTTAAGATCTGTAATGTGTTTAAAAACTCAATAATGGGTATTACAGCTCAATAGTACCTAATAAAATTAGCTCTAATAGTGACAAACAATACTCAGTATTTAGTGGAATGGTTTAAAAAAACCACACAAGAGTATACAGTGACAACACATGTTTTATTAATACTCTTAGCTCAGCTTGAGGTCAACCATTATATTTCAGGGTTGTTGTGTTTTTGTTTTCTTTTTGTTTCTTTAATCCAGAATACCACAAATACTTCCCTAACACAGCTACAAGAGGTTCTATAATTTATTTCATTTGAGGAGTTATTAATAAATATCTTTAACATTTTATTTTTCATGGGCATGCAAATTGAAGTAATTAAAGGGCATGAACTAGGAATGGGTGAGAATTTCTTTCATTTTCTCCTTTTTTCATCCTAAGTTGCATTCATCCCACTTCTATCTCAGTTTGAGATTTTTATCTTGTTTTAGTTTGCATGAAAATGTGTATATATTTTGTCCCAATATACATATATTACCCAATAAACTCAATTGTGTGACAAATTTTCCAAACATAGTACATCAGTGTACATTATGTTCAATAACATGCCAATTTTTGTGCACACATTCCCCTCATAAACTCATTCGTTCTCAAAATCTTAAAAGCTTGAAATCTCTACTGGGTATCTCACATATTAGTTTAAAATGTGTGGAATGAATGAATGAATGAATGAATGAATGAATGAATGAATCCACATTGCTCCATCCCAAGTGAAGAGCAGGGTAAGCGTCAAGGGTGAGTGTCATAGGGCACCTGCTGAAGCCCAGGCCAGCAAGAATCCACTGTTCATCTCCAGAACCTCCTGGGCCTCTTCTTCTTCTCCGCACTGCTGCAGTTTCCTCAAGTACATAACTGGATTACTCAAATATGAAGGAAGAGCAGCTCTTACCTTTCCTCCATATTCTGGGCTTTGGTATAGATTGGGAACAGAGAGGCGGCGGATGACCATTAGGCTATGCTAATAGAACAAGAATGCAGGTGCACTCTAGCCACTTTGCCCTAAGGGCCTCCAAAATCTGGAACCCACGTTGATGAGGTTCATGTGGTAGTACATGAACTAGGAGATATAGGATGTGCAACAGACACACAAGTTTGTACTGCTGCAAATGACCTTATTATACTTTTTGAAAAGGGTATCCTCATGAGTTGTTGCAGAGCCATGTTGCAGAGAATCTGTGAAAATGTGATGCACTGTTTGGAATAGTTTTATTAATGTAGGTAGGGGAAAGACAGTACATAAACTAAATATTACCTTATTACACATTGAAACAAATGTAACATTCATCCTTCTGACTTCATTTTTACACATGGGTTCAGATCTTCTAATATGAAAAGCCACTCCCAGCAGCATCCCAGAATATCAACAGCCTATTGCAAATAACATCAAGAAAATTAGGAAACTCCTAATTATTGACATAATTAACAGGAGCTATGAAATTTAACATCAATAGGCTTTCCTTAATTCCTGCTGTTCTTCAATTGTGTTACACAGCTGTGAGATCTACTTACTCTTGCATGAACATTTAAAGTGTTTCTGAAGTTACATGTGACTTTAAATGTATCGTTAACACACAGTTCATGCAAATAAGATCCTTAACTTAAGTTACAAAGACATTTGTAACCACCTCAGTAGAAATGATGAGCTTTTTAGAAATGCTGAATATCTAGTGTGTGCTGTCCAGTCTGCGCCATGGCAGTTATGTCATGGAGTTCCACAGGGGTCCATTTTGTCCCCCTTGCTATTCAACATCTACATGAAACCGCTGGGAGAGGTCATCAGGAGGTGTGGGCTGCGGAATCATCAGTACGCTGATGATACCCAGCTCTACCTCTCGTTTTCCACCAATCCAGGGGAGGCAGTGGCTGTGCTGAAGTGGTGCCTGGCTGAGGTAATGGGCTGGATGAGGGCCAATAAACTCAAGCTCAGTCCAGACAAGACAGAGGTCCTTTTGGTGGGTGGTTCGGGACTCGGGATGAGGGACTTGGGCCTTGTCCTAAATGGGGTTGCACTCCCTCTGAGGGACAGGGTTCGCAGCTTAGGAGTGCTCCTCGACCCTGAGCTGTCTTTAGAAGCCCAGGTGACAGCGGTGGCAAGGAGCGCTTTCCTTCAGCTTCGGCTGATCCATCAGCTGCGTCCCTTCCTGGAGAACGATTGCCTGGCGACAGTGACACACGCGTTGGTAACTTCCCGATTAGATTTCTGCAATGCTCTCTATGTGGGGCTACCCTTGAAGATGGTCCGGATACTTCATTTGGTGCAGAATAGAGCTGCCAGGCTGCTGACGGGGACTGGGCGTTGTTCTCATATAACCCCAGTTCTCCGTCAGCTCCACTGGCTTCCGATTGAAGTCCGGGCCCAATTCAAGGTGTTGGTGATGACCTATAAAACCCTCAACGGCTTGGGCCCTGGGTATCTAAAGGAACGCTTAGGGGGCGGCATAGAAATGTTTTAAATAAATAAATAAATAACCCACCTAAATGTCATTATCCAGTTGTTATCCACTATGACAGCACTGATGGTAATTATGGAAAACTCTAAATGGCATTTCTTGTAATATTTACTATGCAAGTATTCGCTGATTTTTATGTTGTGTTAGGGATTTTGTATAAGCCACCTTGGCCATTACTTGAATGGAAAGGCAGGATATAAATGTTTATATAAATAAATTCAGAAGTGATTGGTTGAATAATGTTGAGTTGCAAAAATGTTTCAAACATCCATTTACCTTGTCAACACATCCTTCTTTTGTTTTGTCACTCCAGCCTAATGTCTTCAAAGTAGGCACCCACAATGTACTGGAATCAGCACCGCACATTGCATAGTTTTGTGTAATTACTGCCATGATCGCATAGGCAAATACAGGAAGAATGGGAACCCAGTGATAGGAGACCCACCAACTTCCACTGCATCCCAGCTTCAGATAACAGTACTGTTATGCATAGAGAAGCCTTCACATTTGGACACAGTAATCGGTTGTTGTCACAGTACAGAAATATTCCCCTAATAGGTATGACAAAGCACCAGTATCATACTAGCATTTTTTGTATTTCAACTTCAAACAGTAAATCCGACTGAATTTACCTAATACTTCAATAATCCAATTATAACACTTTGCTAGCACAAATAATCATCACATAAGCCCCAGAGTCTTTTAAATTAAGTCTGCGTTGAGCTACTCACCAAAGATTCACTTCAAACTCTGGCAGGGGACAAGTCCCCCAAAGTTCACGAGGTCTCATTTTAAGATGAATTGCCTTGAACCTATTTGGTTATAAGAGTGAGTCTACAAACACGACTCATCAACAGTAACCCACTATATGTTGGATAAATCTATACCCTAACTAGCAGAACAATCTTGAGTTACAACCAGTTCAGTGAAACCACACAAATGTCACAGTCCTATATAAGTTTTACGTGAAATGAACCTTTTGTCTGGACACAGGAACTTATCAGAAAGGGCAGATTTGAGGTTTGACATCCAAAATCTAAGGACATCAGCCCATTTGTACTAAACACTCTGGACAAATAGCAAACTTTATTCAATACTGCATGGTTGTGTGTGCATAAGCACAGTAATATAACTGTCCTTGCTCCCTTGAACCATTGATCTACACTTGATGATGACCTCTTTGGCATAGCAATCTACCTCTATTTTTTCCCCCTGTGTGTAGTATATATTTAAAGGATCAAGGGTACTATTCTTCAAAGAAATTGGGATATTTCATTTATAATTAGGTCATTAATATGTCAGTAAAGTTACTTTCCTCCAAAGAATAGGAAAATAAATCTTAAATGTGATTTACATTTATACAGAAGTGTTAATCTGGAGCAGTTCTCTGCTTTTAGCCTCCCCCTGAGGGGGGAGGGGGGAATCTAGGTTTTACCCTGCTCCACAACAAAGTAATATCTTCCTCTTCACTCACACAGTACAATTGCTCTGCTGGGGCAAGTTGCTTACCAAGTTGTTTGGTAAATTGAGAAGACATTGCAAGAATTCTGAATGGTGGATGAGGAGGCACGGTGCTCTTGGAAAAGATGAGAGCTTGGTGGTTTATTTTGATTGCCAGTCTTCTTATCTCCAACATGGGATATGCCTTTCTCACCACAGCCACACATTCAGTCAAGGTGGATGGAGGCCTGTGCATAGTTTGTCTCCACACGTCGAGGTACTGAAGAAATAGCATGTGTAGTGATTCAGGCCCAGGAATTAATTGTTTGTAGGCAACAAAGGTGACAAAATTAAAAACAAAAACAAAAAATAGAAATACAATATTATGATAAAACAAGCACAGCACTGAAAGATCACACTGGAAGAAGTAATAAACAAATAAAAGAAAACAGAGAATAAGAATACAATAGAATTTACGCATTGTTAAAAGCGACTGTATAGTTTAAAGGGTCTTTGACTGGTGCCAAAAGGACTAATGTGCCTACTCTCTGTGCTCAGGTGAACTTCTCTAAGGGATGCCATTTCACAGTTTGAGTGTCATCACTTAAAAGGCTGTTTTGCTCACTGCCATCCGCCATACTTCACCTGGTAACAGCCCCTGAGAAAGGAGTTCGCAGTCTGGATAGCATGAAATAAGAGGTGATCCCTCACATGCTCAGAATGAGGGGCTAGCTCGTTTCCTTCAGCAAGGCAATTTGTCAATTTGCATGCTCAAGAAGTCACTAACATACATTAAGGTTGCGGTGAGGATCCTGCCTCCCACCCAAAACATAGTCCAGCCATAATCTTTTATCTTGCATTCCAGCCCACACCATAACTATTCTCTGGTTAACTATTCATTATCAAAGAAGGATTTACCTCAGTTGCCACTAGGATTCAGAACGTATCAGGCTCCAACATACTGAATGTCTTGGTACTGAACAGCTCCATTCTCAGCAGCTAGGGTGGCTGCTTATTCAATTCAAAATTCATAAATCTGCCTATTTGGATATAAAGTGAAGATAAAAGTATCCTCACAAAAGCCACATACTCAATCGCCCGTATTGCATCAATGGGGCAGTGGGGAGATGACATGAATGTTTGTATCCACACCTTTTGAAAGAGGACCAAGAAGAGCATGCATTAGTGACTCTGCCCCAGGAATGGATGATTAGTATTTGTATGTCTTTGCAGGATCAATGAAACGTGAGCTGCAAAACTGAATAGGTAGCATTTAGGAGACATTGATGAAGTTAGAGCAGTTAGTTTGCCGGTACAGAATGGGAGGTTTGTGCTGTTAGGCTGTAATTCTTAATGCACTTTCCCAGAAGCAAGCCATGTGGACTGAATTCTGAGGAGACATTGTTAGGATTACAAGAAGCACCGATATCAGGCAGGATGCAACCAGATGTCATGTTACTTATTCAGAAGATTTTCAGGTAGCCTTTCAGGGCCATGCATGGTTTGAAGGCTGTGGGCACATGCTCTTTCTTCCTCTATCCTTTTCCTATTGAAATATGTTTGGGTTTGTTGAATCAGAGCTTGCTCTGACATCTTTCTTAACTGGCAAACTGGTTTCCTCAATCTTGCCAAACCAGAATCACAAACCAGGATCAAACTGTGGTTTGCAATCTTGGTTTAGAAAGGTTATTCAAATCAGTCTTAGCCTATTCAGACATGACAGAGAAGATAAAAGAATCTAGAATGTGTTGTGGAGAAGGATTCTCAGAAGACATATGGAACGTCTGAGGTTAAGAAAAAAAATTGCTGCTCTTTCTGGCTTTCACGGGTGTAATCAGGATGTGATGATCAACTGACTGGGGAAAAGAAAGATTGATTTTCCCTGCCTGGGAAGAGGGGGCTGGTCTGGGGAAGAAGGCTGACCAGATTGGGAACCCCCATGATATTTATCTGGCCCATTGACTGGATGTTCCACATGACGGACATAGAATAAAAGTAAAGGATAGCAATTTTGTCTGGTTGCCTAGGCATTAGCAAGCGACATAGTTAAAGATGGCTTAACAACACAGAGAAAGATCACTCTGTGTTCACACTGCAGCTGCTTCTGTCTGTGCAGTAGAATTAAAAAGGCAGCTTGGAAAATCCATGTGTTCTCTGTGAGGAATACTGCCTGCACGTCTTATCTTAGCTGTCCGGTGCTATAATGCCAGGAATTTCTTTTTTTTTTTTTCAAGGAAGAAATGGATCAGAGTCCAGGTAAGGGTACACATGAGCATTGGTAGGCATTGCAAAAGTCAGGATCAAATCTGCCCCTGCCAACCAACCAAAGTAAGCAGCAAAAGGCTTTTTTATTGGCAGAGCCTTTTGTTTTTAAATCCTTGATTGTACAGTCCCACAAAATTATTTCCTCACCCCTCAAGAGAAAAGCTGGGTTCAAATTTCAGGGTAGAAATAAACTGAGTCTTGATATTTCTGCCCTACCCTAACTTAAATGTGGGACTTAGTTCTATCTTCTCTTAGCCTCTTGCATCACTTACCCCAGTGTTTAAATCCGGGTTTCCTCTTCACCCTCTATCTATTACCCTGAGCTGCACCTCACCCGTTCTGTAGACTGCTTTAGCATGTCACTACTGTTCTCTAATCCAAATGAAAGCACCTAGGCCAGCAAAGTGGCTCATCTCCTATCTCCAATAGCATCCCGAGCAGTATTTGCTCATTTGGCAAATTAGGAAGGAAAAATCAGGATAAAAAGTGGATTCAGGGAGACTTAAGCTGGAAGAGATCACAGCACAAGTGACCATGGGACATATTTCCCATTTATATGGTGTACGAGAGAGTAGAAGCTAAGATAGTGGCCTTAACTTAAATTACCATTTCTGTGTGCACAGGCACTGATGGCTATCAATCTGCTCAAAGGTTCAGTCACACACAAGGCATATTAAATGTTTTGAAAATGTGTTCCTTCAATAACCCCCTAGGGACAGTTGATGTCACTTTATTTAATTCACATTGGCATGGCATATACAACTCAGTTTAGTTAGGGGAAAAAATCCTCCATAACTGTGGCCTAATTATATTATCAGATATTAAGTAGAAATCATAAACCACAAAATGGAAATTAAACTTTCTGTGGTCACTTTTAAAGTTTGATTTGCATTGATTTACAATATAGATACAAAAACCAGATTTGGGGGGAGGGGTGGTGAGAAAGAGCCAAAATCCATAGCCTCTTTTAATACACTAAACAAGGTATACCTTCAAAATTGGTCAGGTAACTCTGAAGCCTCCCAAAAGTTGTGACACTTTAGGTTCACCAACTTTGCAAAGTCACTTCACCTCAAAGAAGGTGGTAGATAGATCAAGTGTTGGCAGAGGTGGAACAGCAAAAAATGTTGTTCATCTAAGGCAAGGCAAGCAGAAGAGAGCTGTCAAGACGTTTTGAAGTTCAGCTCCCATAAGCTCCTTGAAGTATGACCACTGGTGTATAATTGGTGTATATGCTGGTGTATAATTATTATATTTGGTTACAAATCTTGTGCCTCCAAGCAATACCATGTGCAGTTATCTGGACGTTCACAGTTCAGACTAAAATTTGCCACAAGTCAGGTAACAGGGAAAGCATGATGATATCACTGAAAGAAGCATTCAGAAGACTTTCTAGAAAAGGTGTGCCCATTTTAGAAAAGGGGAATAGCAGCTCCTAAGCTTAAGATATTACTTGTTGAGCCTCATAGCTCTCTTAAACAAATATGCATATAACTCCACATAGTTCAATTACTGTTTGTCTTTATCTGTGGATACCAATGTCTCAACGGAAGCAACATGAGAGGATTGATGCCCATATCCCTGTTTTTAAACTTACACCAGCATTTGACTTGCTACTGTTGCAAATCACATGTTGGACTACTAGGTTCAGGTAGATCAATTGCCCAAGAGCAAAAAATCAATGCAAGGCAGAGCTGACCTGTCACCTATATATTTAGTTATTTGAAGCATTTTTATCCTGCTTTTGAGCTAAAATGTCTTCCAGAGTGGCTTGCAGAGTTTATTAGTAAGGCAGTCCCGGCTTCTTTGGTTACTCTCTAAAAGATATGGTACCCAAGGGAAAAAGCGGTGGTGGAGGAGGAGAAGGTGCAAGGACTTCAAGTTACAGCTGTTTTAAAGACGAACTGGGCTGGAAGTGATCAGATTGACTGGCAGAATGGTCAAAGTCAGCAGGTCTCTCACAGAGGCAATGGAATAGCTCTTTTCTCCCTCTGCAGCAGCAACACAACTATTACACTAAAAGCAATTCATCAGGTGGACAGAAAAGTAACTTCAACTAGTCAAAGGAACAGAGAACAAGGATTTTAATTCCATGGTTGCTACTGCAATGTACCCATTTTACAGAAGACAAAAGATGAATTTCTGACAAAGATCCCCCTTTTGAATCAAGTCTCTTTTATGTTTCCATGGCTCACACAATTCACTTTCCAGCTAGATCCCCCCTTCCCCCACCGTCAACTCATCTCTCTTACCTAGATTGTCTTCAGTTAATCTTTCCTTCCGCTCTCCTCCAAAGAGAAAGTAACAAATCCCATGTTTGTTATTCGTGATGTCAGTGATACAGTCTGGAAGAGATGCCCCCTCTCATTTTCATTTATTTATTTATCACATTTTTGTACTGCCCACAGTAATGCTGCTTCTGGGAGGGAACAGCCAAAGTTGGAAGTAGAATCCCAGATGGAGGAAAAAATGTGCTGTTGTGTAGGGGAATAGAGAAGAGCAACTGGCTAATTAGCAGTCACTTTCTAACTGGTGTTGTCATCAGTAAATTGGCATCCTCTGCCATAAGATGGACCAAAACATAAACTTTATGCACTGCTTCAAAGGAATTCATAGGGGCAAGCAGGGTGGGGACTTCATTCACACTCTTGCAGTGACATCAGGTGCCATTGCCACGGTCTACGGCTACCATTTTGGCCACAACAAACAAAACGGGGAAATAAATCTATGTGCATTTCTTTGGGAAGCAGCTGTCATCCAGATGGTGGAAGATATGCAGTTCTGGACAATATGTAGCTGGATGCCATAACAACTGATTGATTTACAGCATATTTACTTATTGTACTTTTAAATCACCCAACAACTGAATTACAATTTTAATGCATTAGGTAAAATTACTTGATCTAGGTGCAAGTTGTTCACTTCCCTTGTTAAATCCAAAGGCAATGATAGGCTATCAGGTTGTAGATCAATTAATAATTGAAACATCCCATTTCCCAGTAGCCTTAATATTTATTTTCTTACTTACTTACTTATAGTATTTTTACCCTGCCCTTTAACCAACCAACCAAACAAACAAAAAAGGTTCCTGGAGTGGAATACAGGCAACAAGTAAACCAAAATGGCTCCTAGCCACAAGCTTATATTCTAACAAGACAAGACACATAAGGAAAAAGGGTTGGGGAAGAAAGGAAAGTCATTCAACAGTCTTTCAAGTGAGCTGAAAGAATTTCTAGGTAGAATTTCTAATAGGGCATGGCGAACAAGTTCCACAACGCAGTGCCTCAATTCATACATAATACTAATTCATGGTTTGAGAGCCAGCATCTGGTCCATAAGCTCCTTCCTCATCCTCCTTTTTCCTTGCATATTCCCATTCCATTACCTCAGGAGTTTGTGCTGGTTTGCTGCTCTGCATATGTGAGAGGACCGGTTCACACATTGCATTTTTATGTGAATGCTTCCTTGGAGATAATTGGACACTTCATCTGGAGTATTTATTATGTATAGCACCCCATACAGTTACCGCCTAGTGAGTATTCCTGCTCCACCATGCAACATTTACTCATTTCAGCTGATTACTTATGGACAGCACCTCTTGCCCAAAACTTAGAGGTCAAGTGCATGCCCCATTGAAACAAGGATTTCCTTCACTTTGGTGGAGCAGTAGCTCTGTATGTGCCTTCCAAGGTATCTCCTCCATTGAAATAAATGGAGCACAATCAAGGAGACAGAACATGCACCGTGGGGTTCTAATGATCACATGGAATCGATGGATTAGGTGTGCTTAACCAAAAGGCTACTATTTTATGTCATTTCCCAGGCACCATCCCTGTAATCTGTGGTTCACAACCAAATTTAATGTGTGCTACCATTTAAGATTTAAGCGCATTACAACTAACGATCCAAATAAGAATCAGCTCCTCAGTTGCCTAACTTTCTAAATGACAAAAGGCTACGCAATGAGAAAACACTAAGCCAGGTTTAAAGAGTTTTTAAGACCTATTAACAAAACTGCAGTTTTAAGCTTATGCTTCAAGACAAAAAGAGACCCTTGCATATTTAAGGTGTACTGTTCTCCAGCAAAACCTGGCAAGCTCCGGTTTTCCCTTTAACCACCTCCTTAGATTTATAAATGGCATTTATAGCATGCAATGTCCTCTTATAGATTAAATTAATGTTATTGTAAAGAGGTTTAATACTCAAGGATATTTATGACTCATGTTGAGAAAGAAGCTGTACTCAGTTATGATGATTAATATAATTTCCCCCAAGTTCTCATGGATGAAATTGCCACCATGTGCATATTTTCAGCACAAAACAGATAACCATAATTCTCAAAAAAGGCAGCCATGATTGTGTTACTGATGCACCATTTGGAATTAGCAAATTACTTCTGGAATGGATAAAATATTTTGCTTGATCTCATTTTCTGTTCCCTATGCAGTTGAAATGTTTTTATGCAGGCAATTTCTCTCTCTCTCTCTTTCTCTTGCTTGAAATCAGATGTGTGTGTTCTCTTTTAGGTGTTACAATCAAGCATCAATTAAATAGACTTGATGTCTAGACTTTATAATAGTGGATATTTATATTTAAAACTGAAGTTTGAAAGTAAAATGCCTGAGTTCCATGGGTTTTGAAGGTCAGAGAAGGTTACATTAAATCATTGCTTTTTACCTATTGAAGTTCAGCTATCACTTAGAATAATACATACAAACATGCAGTCAGTATCCAACCTATTTGAGGCATCATCATTTATTTAATTAAACTCAAATGATGTGACAATTAGTTTAACAAATACAGCTCAAAGCTGCAATTTGTCTTTTCAGATTTCAGCTCACCCACTCGTATTGTCAGAGCTTGAATCTGAAGGCTACATAAAAGACAGAGCAAAATTACACAGAATTTGATCCTGAATCTATCTGAAATAATTGAGAAAGCATGACTCCCAAAGTCTGTGTTGTATTAGCCACTATGTATGTTACTTTTTTAAAAAAAAATCATTTATGGGACTTGTACCACTTTGAGATATTCTTACCAACCCATGATTTGATGAGGCTGAGTAGTGAGTTGTGGTTTGGGGAAAAAACCTTACCTGGGATTGTACAGATTTTCATCTATGTCTGTTGTATGGTCACTGGTGAGAGAGGCCAGAGCATAATAAATTGCCCTTCTCCAACCTATCTTTGTGACACATGTAATTATTTCTCATATATGCTTATACTATCTAGTATTCATTCATTCATTTTATTAGGGTATTTCTAACCCATCCATTACGGTTCATCTCTGGATGGCTTACAATATAAAGCACCTAATAAAATATTGAAAATAACCACAGCAAATTTTCCTATTTTTGCAATGTTTGCAGCAGGACTTCGACTTTGCTGTGATTCTTGCTTCCTCTTGCCCCCTTCCCCTCCAAAGCCAGAGCACCAGTGTCATATAGCTGAATTACAACTGGGTTGAAAGTTATGGTCATGTGGCTTTGGGTAGCTGTTGTGCTTTCAACCTAAAACATCTCATGGGGTAGCAGTAAGAATAAAATAGGGGGCAGGAAGCACCCCTATTCTTCCTTGACCTTCTTCCAGAAAGAGTGCAGTAGAAATTTCATCCATAGATAAGCAACCATCTGTCACTACTGAGAAGTCCCATTGAGTACTCTTGTTGTTTGCTCTTCCCTCACTAAAACCTGCCTTGATTAGGTCATTTCAGAGATTGGCTACAATTGAAAGAGCTGTTTTAAGGTATCCAAACTACAAAGCTTTTGACCTTTATTGTCTGTCTGTCTGTTTTTGACTAGCGGGCTCCTTTTGCATGCTATAAGCTGTTTCTTGAGCTTCCTAAAGTTTCACAGTGGGTTTGTATAGCATGTGACACCAGGAAAGAAAAGAAGGACAATCAGAATGACAAGAATGACGAAACACAAATACATGAAGCCTAAAAAGTTTTATCACTTTTTTCCAAGGATGGATTTTTCTAAGGGATTTTTGACAAGTTGCCAGAAACCAGCAGTAGGAATATCATGAGTTGAGAAATGGGAAAGGAGAATAAAATACGGTTGGTGCACTAGAAAGTGCCAGAAGATGGGAAACATTGTTAATGAAACAGATAAACATTGAATACTATATCCAGAGCCCCTTAATTCCCTTGAGATGAAGTAGAAGAAATTCTCAAAGCTAACACACCCCAAATTCTCAATTATACATTTGCAATCAAACAGGATGAGGAAAGGAATTAATTTTTCCCATTGAAACTGACCTGATCTCTCTATCTACTATTATAATGCACATGCATTTCTATCCACAGGAACCTCAACAAGAGTGCAGATAAACTCAGAAATGAGTGATTTATTCCAATGTAAATGAGCATAAGACATTAATAGTCTTCTAGAACAGCAGTAGGTTGATCTCCAGATGTTTTGAACTTAGCTTCAGTTTTCCTGGGCACTGGCTATCCTGGCATGGGACTCTTGAGTTGAAGTCCAAAACATCTGGAAATCCACATTCTGCCTACCCCTGCTGTAACAGTTTCTGTTTGTTTAATGGAGACCACACGTGCTTCCCACTGGGTCTTCCTATGCAAGAACTTCAGAGGTCATCCTTACCACCTACAAGAACATAGTAAGCAGATTTGTATGGCGTCTTTGGTCCATCTAGTCCAGTATTGTCCACACTGATTGGCAGAGGCTTTCCAAGGAAAGGCTTTCCAAGGAAGAGGCTTTCCAAGGAAGAGGCTTTCTGGGGGCTCTGGAAGGATTTTTCCTAACCCTATGTAGAGAGGTTATTCATAACTCCCAGCAGAAGGAGAGCGTTCGTATCAATTTCTCTAGGAGCAAAATTTCTGCCTAGGCCTACCTATTTAGTTTGTATAGCTATACATACAAATACGTATTTGTTAGAACAGCTTCACACACACACACACACACACACCAGAAAATGCCAAAAAAGAGCATCACTACCTTGGATATCCTTAATTTGCTCAACCTGCTCTCTTCCTCAAATGTCCTTATGCATATGTGCATCCCCACAACTGTGCCAAATTCTAGATATTGATGGGTAGCAGATTCAGACCACTGCTGATGCTATTGCGCAACTCCAGCACTGTAACCGCAAGCGTGTTATGATGAACATGCTCCTTGGTCTTGCAAAATCCAGTTCTACTGCAGCATGCACAATTCCACTGGGATCTTCTGTTGAGATTATGAATCCCTCTTTAAAATAGCTCTAGAGGTTTTTAAAAAGTTTGGGGCTATGTTTAAATTGGGCCTTTTCCATTGGATTCCACTGGAACCCTGAACATTATGCAAATATTTATATGACTGCTCTATGCAGTCTGTATGGCCATCAACAATCTTTAATAAATGCTTTCATTAATAAGCACTGTAAACTATTGATACCAATTAACCCAGTGCCTACCGAAACTGGTGATGCAGATAGAATGCTGCCTTTAACATCTCTGTTCCCTATGGACTTCCATGACTCCAGGTTTTTCGAGCTTCTCTCTCCTTAATTCCAGCTCTTGTCAAGAACCATTATATGTGAGCAACATAAAGACTTAAAGACATACCCTCTGGTTAAAATGACAACCAAAAGAATAAGAATAAGAATAAGAAGATGTTCACAGTTTTCCAGTGTGGACAGAATTAATCACACTTAGTAATTATGCAAAGTGATAAGACTTATTATAAGATCACATAAACATGGTTAAATGAACAGTGGCAGTAACCTTTGAAAAAGAAAACAACATTTGTTCACCCCAAAGAATGCAAATCTAAACATTTCACTGGGAAGGCATTCTGAGTGTGATGGCTTTCAAACCCTCTAATCAAAATAATATTTCATCATGTTTATTTTTTGCACTATTCTAGTGCCCAGAAAACCTAGTAATGCACTGCTTTTGGAAGCTCAGTCCATTGATTTCTGACAATGCAATTCTGTGCATTGTTTACTGAGATGTAGGAATGGTTGTGGAAGTCATTTTTGCACATTCTGATACAAACTAACCCGATTCACACCTCCCAGACTAGATCAGAGCACAGCTATTCTTCAGCTATTATACTCCTTCAGATTTTGTGATGAAGTTCTAAGCTAACATCAATGTATCCCAATGCAAATAAAAATTGTATGGGGGGATATATTTAGAAAGGCATACATGGAAAGCAAATTTGTGCAGAAATGTGTGTTTTGTGAGAAATTACATTACAAACTATATATTTAGAACATATTTAAGTACATATTTTGTGCATTTAAAAAAAAAGAACATCAGATTAATGTGGAAGGAAGATTGAAGGCAAGTTAAGACTGGAAATAGACAAGACTGGAAATAGGCTGATTCTCCCCTACTCAAAAGTAAGTCTAAGTAAGTAAATCTTATATGTTCACATGTTGTAACAAGCCACATGTCTGCATGCTGTTTTCTGTGTTCCTGCATTCCACTGCTGTGGTAAACAACCAGGGATATGGTGTCCCTGGAATATCTATCATGACATTTCAACCTGGAACTCTCGGGATGAACGTCTCCTAAAGACCTGGAGATAGTATGAGAATGATATGGGGAAAGTCAGTCCATTTCAAGTATAGAACCTTTTACATCCAACCCGACCCCTTCATTGCCTGCATACCTGTACTTGAATGGTACTGTGGGATTCAGTTTATCCATAGCAGGGGTCGGCAACCTTAAGCACTCAAGGAGCCATTTGGACCCGTTTCCCTCAGAAGAGAAAACACCGGGAGCCACAAAACCCTTTTGACATCTAAAATGAAGATAACACTGCAGATATCGTTTTTTACTTTTATGCTATGTATAAAAAAACTATCATTTTTACCTTTATGCCATGTATAAAAAAACTATAGTGTGTTGCATTTATGAAATCAATGAATGAGTCTTTTATATAATCTCCATCTGTGAACGGCTTCCCGTGCCTGACTATTTCCTGAGTGGCCACAAAACTAGCATATGCAGTTGAATTTGCAGACTTAATCCACTTCTTGAAATGATTTTTGCTCAGATCAACCTTCCGTATCAGTTCCAAAATGGCTTTTTTTCTCTCATCTCCCTCCGGATATTTTTCAGCAAAGGCTGTGTGTTTATTCTGGAAATGTCTTGCAACATTCGACTTTTTGTTGTTTGCCAGTTTCTCACCACATATTAAGCGTACTGGTAAACCAGTCTCGTCAGCAGTGAAAGCAATGAATCTGCCCACATACCATTAAAGGTTCTGTTTTCTTCTGAAACTTTTCTTTTCTTGGATTTATCTATGGTTGGCCTACCGGGGGTCGAAAAGCTCAATAAACCGTATGCCAATGGGTGTCGCACATTGGCGGTTGTGATGAATATTTTGAGCTACAGGGAGCTGCAGCAGAGGGATGAAAGAGCCACAGGTGACTCCGGAGCCGTGGGTTGCTGACCCCGATCCATAGAAAGAAAAATACGTCATGTTCCCTGTATTGTGCTAAAACCCGAAGTATGCCCCTATTTTTCTAACTGTGTCTATGCATCTTTCCATTGTTTCTAAATCCTGAGAGGATGTGGTCCTTATACTTCCATGTAGAATAGGGTGGGTTGTTCCAATCTGCAGGATTACACTAGACTTGTGTTAAAATTTCCAAGACAACCAATGACAAAAGAATTCTCCGTATGGCAAGCTGAGGCAGTGCCCAATGCAAAATGATGATTCCTTTTTTCCTCAGAAAGAGCAGCGGTGGGAATAGTTTACCTTTTCTGTTGAAATGAATCCTGAGGGACAATGGATTATGAACATTATTTGTCCTTTTAAAAAATACTTCCTCATTGTTCCATCTGGTGCAGTAAGAGAGATCTACCCTTGAGAGAAGCTTAAAGAAAATAAAGCCCAAATAAACCAGATTAGTAATAAATCTAATTAGATGTACTGCAGTAAAGTTGCAGTACAGAATGGAACTTGGACCCTTCTAGGTTGCCTATTTTCTCTTCAGTCATGAAAGTCACTGTATCACTTTTCCCAATGCCAAACATTCTTTATATGTATGAGCCTTTTTGTGGAAAAGGATGTTCAAATATAATGAATAAATTAAATGAATGCATATGCCAAAAATAAAAATAGTCAGCAGAAGTAAACTGAAACTCATATATGAACCGCAGAAGCCGCTTTGTCCGCCATTTTGGCAGGCTTTGGGAGTTTAGAGCCTTCTTTTCACAGAAGCGTCTCCTGTGTATGGGTGTGTGTGTATTTCTCTTTTGTCTAGCTATATTGTTTGGCATCGTTGCATGTATGAGGGGGTCAGATATCTATATATTACCTTTCTGTCAAATATTTACATGTCATCCTGAGGACCTCACCAAGGAGTTGTTGTGATTACTTGCCAAGAAGTATCAAGGCTCAACATAATTGTTAGTGTTTAAAGCTTTTCCTGTTTATTTCTGCAAATATACAGCATAAACACTGTCAGCTCTGTGTAAACTCTGCAATATGTATTATTTTCAAAGACGATAGTCCAGTAAAGCCCCAGCATTGTTGAAAGCTGTATTTTCAGCCAAGCCTTTGTGGTTAGTAACGCCATGTGTGAAAAATCAAGCAACTGCCTTACCATTCTGCAACTTAGAGAACTAATTAGGAACTAAGCATAAAAAGCTTGGCCTACTAGAGGCCTAGCACAAGGACAAATTAAACAATCCAAATACAAACCAGGGCATTTTTTTAAACTTCAGACTAAATTAAGAAACGAAAAGATAGAATGAAATATATATCATATAAATACCAAACATGTACAGTATCATAAAATGTAAGCCACCGTTCTGGGGACAGGATTTTGAGCGATGTTCAAAAAATTTTTCATTAAAGCATCCATTTGTTTTGTCATTTGAGAACTATTTAGTCACATTACTTTCCCTGTGGAATTTTTTTCCAGATGCCAATTGACACAGTCAGAAAATTCATTCCAACTCAAGATAAATCCCTAATTCCTCTGCCAGGAATTTCTCTTGCTAAAGACAATTATTGGTCTAGAGGGGGCTCTTCTTTCCTTCTAGAAGTGTAGTTCCTTCTAAGAATCCCATGTAAAATTAAATACTTCATTAAACTGACAATCTGCTGAGCCCTACTCTACTGTTTGTGTTGCTGTAAAGCTAACCTAACGGGCACTGTAAACTTTTGGGATGCAAAGATGGATGAATCATTCAGATGGATAATTTAGAGGGTGGGCTACAATTGTGCTCCACTCAAATCAGCTGGGATTTTCCTAGCAACTTCAATAGCAGCAGGCTAGCATTCAGATAGATGGAAATGTATCTTGTCAGGACTCTCATTTCAGGAGTCAAAGTGGTGCTGGCTCTGGCTCTAAAGCTATTTCTTTCCCCACAAGTGCTGCCTGCAAAGTCCTTAAGTGGTTGTGGTCGTCATCCACAACCCCCTTCTCAAGTGTTCCGAGTTGCCTACTTGGCGGCTAGGGTATCCTGTGAGTTTTCAGTTGGAAATGAAATCTTTACATTGTTTTGCCAGCGGACACACTTTTCCCTAAAAGTTCATGTGCTCCTGGGGACATTCTTGATAGCCGATGAGTTGAGAGTAGGTCTTCCTTCACACATTAGCAGGGTTTCCATCACAGGAAAGGTCTGAGAGCATCGTAGGGGCTGTGCAGAACAACCTGTGCCCACTCACACATTCGCTGGCCGCACCCTCTGCTTCCATGTCCCAGCTACCCATATGAATGGCAGGCATAGGAAGGGATTCTACATGGGTACCAGCGTACGAAGACAGAGAGCCCTTGCTCACTTGCATGAGGCATGCAGCTCAGTCATTCATTGTGCACGGCCAGTGGGCATCACCCCATTCTCCTTTTTAATTTGTGGATCATGTGAACGTGAATTATATGCTATGCAACATTAAAGCAGGGGTGTTGAACTTAGCTCCATGAGCCAAATCTGGCCCACCAGATATCCTAATCCAGTTGTTTGGGTTCCCTGAAGTACCACACTCTCTTTCTCTAGCCCTGCCTCTTTCCATTTCACCTCTGATCACTTGGAAAGATCTCAGTTTTTGTAAACTCCCCTCCCCCCCCACCATTTTTAAACACTGAAATGCATCTCCTACAACTTACTTATAGGAAGTAAAGGCTTACAGGTAAAATATACTCTTGTTTTGTTTCGGGGTTTTGCTTTTGTTTTATGGCACTTTTGTCCCATCCACCACAGGAATGTGTTAATGCTCCATTAGCCCAGAGAACCATTAAGGAATGAAGGGCAATCTGGGAGGTAGAAGCAGAAGACAAATCAGAGAGAACGACCAAAAAATAGCCAATGTTATGCACAAGAGCTCAGGAAAACCTTCTTCAAGCAAGGCTCAGCTGAGAGCCAAGCTACACACTGTGCTCATTGTTTGGTGTGTAGCTGATGTGTGCCTTATGTTTTACTTGATCTGATTCAGTATGCATTGACATGATCCAGATCAGCATCTCCTTCTCCATTCATTCACTCATGGATGGGTGCAGGTTAATAAATGCAAAACCTCCATTTTGTTAATCCCAACCCCATGGTGGTCAGGAATTCCTGGCAAAAATTTGAACTAAAAAGGTTCATTCCTTCCCTTCCAGTGCATCATGACCCCACTCTCTGAACTGAGGATCTACAGGGCCACACAAGAATTAAAAGGGGGGGGGGGGGAGTTAAGCCCGGTCAATTCAGTTAGGACTGCTTAAAAAATCAAACCTGATGGTTATGCATGTGTGTACAGTTGCATGTAGATTTCAAGAATGAGCTGAATTCATAACTTCCCAAAATTAGTTCTTTAAAGTATAAATTACTTCAGGTATCTGGATTTTCAGTGTTTCCATTTTTCTTCACTTGTATTGTACTTGGGATGTGTTAAATGACTTTCAATCCAAAACCGATTCACACTATCAAAATGCAGCTTCTTTTTTTACCAACATTCATTCATTCTCGCCTCAATTTCTTCTTCTTCATCTGAATAAATATCTTATATACTGGAAAATACAGTCTGGATACTGGACTAGGGAAGTGTTCCTTCCTTGAGAAATGATTTTTTCCTAATCCTGTTGCTAGCCTCCTCCCCTTTTCCTACCTATTTGCAGGGCAGAGGATTTTGACTAAGAACACACTGAACATCCTCATCCTTTTCTGGGAGGATTTGTCTCCTGGGAAGAAGAAGAGAAGAGAGAGGAGAAGAAAATGAGTGTCTTTCGAGGCAGTGAATTCTAAGGCCTTTTAAATGAGGGTGGGGATGCTCTTAATAATGAGATGGCCATTTGGTTCTCATTCCCCTCTTTCTTTAAGAAAGAAAGCTTTGCTGTTCTCAGAAATCTACAACCAATTTCTAATAAATTTGCAGATATTGTCTAAACTTGATAGAAAAATCTAGGCCAATTATTTTGGCCCAAAATGGAATTTTTCCAGTTTGGCAGAGTTCAGGAAATGAAATTGTCCAAAAGTTGGAGAAGACTCATCATATGTTGTGGACCCTAAATGGCTTCTTTCCCTACATGGTACTCCTTTCTCCCCAACTGTAAAAGAAATGCCAATAGAAAAGAGTCTGCCTGAAGCCTGGTGGCCATTCTGATTTCCTCATAATGCCCCAGACATAGTGTCATTCCGGATTACAGGAAAGGGAGAGATAGTGGCCACCACAAACATGTCTAATTAGCTGCCATTGGGAACTTTAGAATTTTGATCTTTGGTTCTCTTCTCTTGGATTTTTAAAACATTTTGTTGCAAGAAGACTGCAACATTACTCAAAATTTCTCTGATAAATGATCTAGCAAATGGCGTTTCATCCTGCAGACAATTCACTTAGCCTGAAACAAAATAACATGCACAAGTTGACTGTGAGAGAGCTGTCAGTTACTTATTTCAGAACTTTTGTTGGTAGCTTGCACGGACACAAGTGACCAAATGCTTTACCTATCATATTTGGTTTCATATTAGCTGTGTGCAAGAACGGCCGAAAGCAGATAGCCTGTATAGGAAAGTATCCAGTGTTGTCACAGCACTCGTGTTGATTATATTGTTCTACTGTAAACCGAATCTGTCCTTCCTTTAAGTTTAGATATTTCATAATGAACACACAATCATGAAAAAACAAAAAAGAATGTGAGATTCTCTTTCTCTCTTTCTCACTCTCTCACACAGAGAGAGAGAGAGAGAGAGAGAGTCTTGACATCTGCAATGCTCATAAATGAACTCAGATCCAAAATTAGGAGCTTAATTGCTTCAAAGAAGAGGGCTATCTTGTCAAATACAACAAAAAAGAAAAAGAAAAGAAATATAATCGACAGCTTTCAAAGCATGTTTGAGTTGAAGGAAGAAGGGAAAACAACATGGAGAAGCAAAGAAGCACACATCGATGGTCTGTCATTTTTTTCTTTTGGTTAGACATGATGCTATTATCAAGGCACATCAGGATGAAATAAAGTGACCTAGCTGACCACAGGCTTACAAATGCCTTGGGAAGGCAAGGGAAAACGGTGAATCAAAAGGTAGCTTTGTTGCGTGTCCCTCCCCACTCCAGGCTGTCTTATTGACAGGAATGACAATAGTCCCAGGATGCACCATTATCTGTGACCAGCAAGCAGACATCAAATGCTGGGGAGCTCTCTCTGTCAGAATAGAAAATGCTGCTCAAAATATACAGGGCTTGTTACATTTTGTTCATCTAGGTTTGTCAAAAGCCAGGGTCATACTGAGCATGCACTGACCTGGAGGGGATTATTTTTTTAAGGGGAAAAAAGTAAGAATGAAAGGGAAGACTAGATGCACTTGATTCTTCTCCGCTTGTTTCTCCTGGAATGGAGACTTGGACTCTGTGGGTGACCAAAATATTTCAGACATCAAAGGACAGAGGTTGCATATATGAACAGGAGAACAGGCACTCAGTGGGGTCAGGCTATTTGAAATAAACAAGTTTGGATCTTTAGCTCCATACTTAGATGCCTCTTTCTGTCAAAACACAGCTGGCTTGCAATACACACAGGCATTGCTGCTGCAAAGCATGCCTTGTTCCAGATAGCAGAAACATGAAAAGCCTGCCTGTGACAAGCACCGGTAGTGCTTATGGCTAATTGCAGGGCAAAATATGTGTACTGCAGGGCTGCGGTCTGAAGAGAGGATTTTTTAGGCAATCTATTCCAACCTCTCCCACAGCCATACTTAAAGGAAATGTGGGACGGGCGAGGGAATGATCAGCTAAGCATCACTTGTACATTTATACCAGTTACTAAATAGGTAAATATTTAAGAAATAGGTTAGCTAGTGAACTAAATATTCTGGAGCATGAAATACCAACTTTATGACCAAAAATTGATGTAGTTCAGATAGTTTGCTTTTTTTGTCCATCCATTTCTTTTTTTTTTTTTTCTCCTTCATCGGGAGACAATAAAATTGTGCATTAGTAATGAAGTCAGAACAATAGATGTATGCCAGAAGAATATATATATATATTCCACCTGTGATTTCCAAAAAGATACAGCAGGATATTTACATCCTGCTACAGGGTGCTGTAACATGGAGAAAGGCTATTCTCAGATCCAGCTACTGGTCATCTTTATGTCCTATTGCACAAATTATCATGACCAGAAAAGAGGGATGTATGTATATTTGCCATGCACAGTGAACAAAAATCAAAATGAATCTGCATTTAACACCAGCAACACTTCCTTATAGTAATCTAAACATTTTGACATCATTATTGGACATCTGCCCCATTGACTAAAGGACTAAAGGGTACATTTTAGAAATGTACTCTGTTTTTTGTGCATTTTAAAATGTGTGCCACACACTTTTGCTGCAGAATCTATCACAAACCTGAAAATGCTCAGATTTTGGACTGCAAATTGAATTTATTTCCATGTTCAGTTTCAGGAGATGCAAATTAAAATAATGCAACAAGACAAATTTCCACTCATCCCTAAGCTGATAGCCATTACAAAGTCACAGTGTTTTCGAGGTACACTTTATGAAGTGAGCACATGCATGGGATTGCAATATCTGTAATGTTTCAACCTTTGCATTCCAAAATGATCTGTATTTTTAATGCACAGAAAATCTGGTATAGCACCATCCACATATTCATAGGTTGTTAATCCCTGGATGCCAAGCATCTTCATTCTCACAAGTGAGATGTACATGCACAAAAATGGACTAAACAACCTCAAGACTGTGTGGAACATATCCGCAATCTACTGAAAAAGTAGTCCTACAACTGATGCAGGATGTGCCCAAAGGCATTGGATTCAAAATAGGAGTCTCCCTATGGATTTTACTCATGTGTGCATAGTATAGATTTGCCTTCCCCCATCTGATACTCCCCCAGTATTTTCAATTATGCCTTCCCAACCATGGACAGTGCTCCCTGCAGTTGACAGAGCTGTAGTCCCAAACAGTTGGAGGACACAAGGTTGTGGATGGCTGCAATCCAGGCACTGCCTGGATCTTCTTCACCAAGCTGCTCCATCAGCATGTGGTTAAACCCTTCTTAAATCTTGGCCAGTGCCCCTTCGACAGCTAGAGTATTAATAGCAATAGAATGGAAAAATAAAAAAAAGCACTCTGATACATTGGATGGAAGACTCAGCTACACAGTCAATATTTGAGTGGTTGATGTACCGAAACCACTCTCAAATGGACGTATATACTGATATTTATGATGCTTTTGTTGAAGCTTGTGTATTATTGATACATATCCATTTGTGGTATAAGTTAGCTATTTGTATATCAGCCATTTTTAATTGTAGCAGTGTTATGTGTCCGTTCTATTAGATGTTTATTTGTTTACATCTTGCTTTGTTTTCATGAAAGTCACAATAACAACACAATAAAACTCCTGGAAGGGAAAGGCAGTGGATCAGTGCTAGAACATTTTGGGCCCAGACCAGATCCAGGGAGGTGCCAGATATCCGAGAGCGGGGTTTCCTGAACAGAATCAGTGATTTGGTGGGGGAGGAGAAGTCACAGCACGGCCCATCCTAGTGATATGGAGCAGAATCCTGGAATTGTTTGTAGATTCAGATCTGGATCACTGGGAGGTAGGAAAATCTTTAACAGTAAAATTTTAAACATGCTTCCTTAAACAAAAAAATCTGGACTTGCCTGGTTTGCACTTGCTGGATCAAACATGGTCTGCATTTGAAGGCTGTATATTTTCCAACTTGCAGTTCCATTTGTGGACTCCCCCCACCATGCCCCCCCCCCACTGCCCATGTATTGAACACATTTAAAAATTGTGCTTTTCAAAAATGTGTACAAATACACTTTAATCAATGGGAGAAGAGTGCATACATTCCAAAAATTGTAATTGGGAAAATGCAAAAGAAAAACACATGGATTTTCATGTGAAAAGTGGGAAAAATCTACTGCACATAATCCACTGTGGACTTGAATTGGAAGAAGTTTTGAGATGGAATTCTGAGAATTTCAGTGAGCTCCTTTTTCTGATTCAGACATCCCTAGCAATCAGCTCCTAGATAGTCAATAATCCATCTATTTGATGAACTGCACTGGGAAAGGGGGTACAGGAGGACATCTTCATTTGTGTGTCCTCTTTTCCACTTACTTCCATGGGAGGGGCAGAATCTCATGAGGTGCTATGGCATGGTATCACTACTGGGCATTTCTGCAGGGTTACAAGCAGCTTATGGGGACAACTGGTTGCCCACACTGCATGAAGAAATATGTTTTGCTGTGCTTGTTACAACAGAAAACACCATTTTGATCTTCTGCTCTTATTCAAATAGCACATTACAATTTAATCTCTTTAAACAGCAATAAAGAAATGCAGGTAACATCAAGTATAATGATTGCGCAGCTCGAGAATTTTCAGCAAAATCTTCAACATAGCATCCCAGTTGATCTGAATTAATAAAAACAACAATGAGGCTTTAAATTGCTTGTTCCCAATGACAGATATTCTAAACCTAATTGGTGATCCAATAATGATGTTATATCATTGTTACGTAAATGCAGTTATTGCCTGCATAAAGAAAAGGCTGAAATTCATGATAACTGAGTTGCCTGAGTGATAATTTCTGTGGGAGCTGCGGATGTTTTAATAAGTAACCACAAATGGAAAGGAGCAAGCATATTTAAAAGAGAGTATTGATTTGCTGTGACTGATGTGAATGAGTTTGATGATTGACTATGAAGTGTGAATTCAGATTTACTGTGAATGCAGTTTGTTGAAAATGGAGCTAAGTATTCCTGTGAATGAGTGCGACTAGGTGCCGTTAGGAGACACGGAATGAATATGAAAAGATAGCCCTGATTATCTCCCTCGTAATCTATAAATAAACGGAATTGCAGAAAGTTTTGAAAAATGTATTTAATAAGGCATTTCCACTGCCTGAATAAACAGGCAGAGCCCTGACAGCTAGATCTGAAGGAAAATGTATCATTTTACTTAAACATTTGTCTTGTGGGATGGCATATCTGATAGCACATGGTCATGTAGGAAAGCATATTTGATGAGGGCAAAATACAGTCCGTTGCATTAGAGACGAGACCTATTTCTATTTAAAATATATTTCCAATGATAACATTTAGTTATTTAAGGACATTCCACCTATCCTGCTATCTTGAAGAGGCTCAAGTTGGCTTTCCGTCACATTAAACACATATTACAATGAAAAAGGAAAGAAGTAATAGCTAAACCATACACATGAGCTTTGTACAGCATTTCTTATTTAATTATACCATTCAAGGACAACAATACTACTGCTAACAATAACAACAACAGCGGCAGCAGCAACACTGATAATATCTCAGTAAAGTGATGGGCAAACTTGGGAGGTGTGCTGTACTAGAGCAAATGTTGGATCCGAAGCACAGAGCCCTGCATGGCTATCATTCTCTGTCTGGCACAGCCCTGAGGGCCAAACTGTTACTTAACGCACCCACGGCAGAGCTGAGTGTGAGGCTTCCTCCACTCACCCATAAGTGTGCACAGCCTTGCTCTGTGGTGCTCTAGAAGTCAAGAGCAACAGCAACCGGGATACAGAAATAAGACTTAAACACCATAATCACTCAGTATTTACTTAATATTTCCCTTGCTTTCTGTTTTATCATGTGACATCTGAGTAACAGCTGCTCCAAGCTACACTCCTACTGTTCATGGAAAATACATGGACGGTGAGGGGACAAAGTCAGCAAGAATTTGTGGCATGTCAGAAGAGTCCAGAGAATGGCACTCTTGCCTGCCTCACCAGTGTGGCACTGCTCTCTGGTTTCCACAGACTACAAGCAAAGTCATTCTGGGGGTGGGGTGAGGGGTACAGATAGCAAGATTGCAAGGGCACAGTAGTGTGCCCTTATTTATTTATTTATTAAAACATTTTTATGCCGCCTCATTCGCCGAAGCCTCGGGGCGGCTTACAACAACTTGTCCTAACTTGTCCTAGCTCAGGAGCAAAACAGATCAAGGGATCATCCTGTTTAGAATCCTGTTTCCCACCATGTCAAGTTAGATGTCTCCAGGAGACCCAGAAGCATGGCATGAAGGTAGTCCCACATATCCAGGCATCCTCAGAAACTAGTGCAGCCTTCTCCAACTTCTCCAAATTAGATCAGCCTTCTCCAACTGCAAACTACGTTTTGCACTTCTGTTCCCATCAGGCTGAACTAGTGCTTGGACTTGTATCAAGGAATGGGCAAATCTATGAAGGGGTAGATTTTTCCTGTCTATGCCCATTTTGCCCATGCTCATTTGTAAGTCCAGTGCAGTCCATTTCCAAATAAACCAGTGCTTAAATAAACCAATAAGTCTTCATGGAAAAGTACATGATTTATGAATAATATTTATGAATAATATTTATATTTATAAATAATATTATGAATAATGAATAATATTTCCCCTAAAATATACATTAGTGTATAACTTTTACAGACATTGCAGCAAGCCTCATACTGTTATATATATATAACATATATTTGCATGCTTTTTTTCAAAATTTTGGGGAAAAAAAGATATCTGCATTCTCATCCACCATTTAGTCCAAGAAGTGCAAATCAGGTCAGTTTAAAACATGCTTTAGATTCAGATTTTGGCTGATCAAAATCTTTGACATCCCTACTTTTAGCATGCTTACCACAAAAGCCTGGGTATTCATGCCTTCATGCAGCCATTCCTGGGTTTCATCATACACTAACAGTGCTTTCCCTATATGATCCAGAGTATTACAGATTTCTGTTTCTGTCAGGCTTTCTTTCTTACCTAGACCTGATATACAAAACCAGTTTGATCTGGTATGCATTTGAATTGCATGTCATATTGAGACAGGACAGAATTTCCCCATTCAGAGCAAAGCAGGAGGAAAGAACAGTCAGTTAAAAGAATGGTTCCAGGCTGTTTGTAACAGCCAAACACAACATGACACTCCTAAGTAGTGGTACTGCCTCAGTAAAGCCAGGTTGTCTGTTCACCTTACATTATACCACAAATACTTAACATAGCTTTAGGTTATCCAGCTTTATTTAGTCGATGACAGAAGGACTTCTTTTTTTCTTTCTTCTTTACTGTTGTGGATCAAGGCAACTGCCTCCAGAATTGATCTCATTAGCAAAGTTTCTAAGGAAAGAAGATTAGGGAAAGCCACTGATTTTCCTGACTCAAACTGGTATTTCAATGGCAGCGAATTGCCGTTTCATCCTCCTCCTAGGCACTGGCTTCCGTTTGTATTTTTAACTATTGCTCATCCCCTTAGGAATTCTTGAGGACACTCAGCAATAAGTGACCTCTCTCTCATTTTCTCTCCCTCCTTAAAATGTGTGTTTGTGTGCGTGTGTGTCTACAGTAGCCACCTTCAGGCTGTTGCTCTATTTTAGCCTTCCAATGACTTCAACAACATGGCAAAGAGTCGGACTCTTACCTGAGAATACTACGGTGACCCTCACAAAAGACAATGGTGTAGAACAGAGAGTAGGGTGGCCTTTCCAGTATTCACCCCATGGTTTTCTGGAGGATCTAGCTGCACACTTTGGTCAGGGCTGAGCAATGTATAGCTCTCTCAGTGTTGCTGGACTAACATCAGTTCTAGCTAGCATAGCTAATTGGGAAGGACGGTGCGGGGATATAGGTCAATTATATGGAGGAACACAACTTGCCTGCCCTGATTTAGGTGATCAGTGGTCAACTCAGCTGTGACCTGATTAACTCCAATATGGGCAAGATTCCCATCAAGCAGTAGATACTTGATCAAGATACGAAAAGCCATAGCAAGGAAAACCCAGCCTAATAAAACTCCAAAATATCTGAAGACTCCCGCACAAGTCTGTGGACACATGAGGGGCCTGATCATGTTTCACTGGTGATTCATCATTGTCTGCATGGCAGACTAGTCATAAAGGACTGTGACCTGTGCTGCGTATGACATCTTGTTCTATGTTAAACGTGAGGATATTTAACGCAGACCCTTTACTGATCTGAATGAGGAACTGTGGGGAACACTTATTGAATTTGAGGTTGACAAAAAATTGGGTGGGATAGCTGATACTCTGGAAGACATTAACATTCACAGTTACCTTGATAACCTTGCTGGGCTGAAAGCAACAGAAGAAATTCAGTAGAGACAAATGCCAATTTCTACACCTAGAAAAAGGGAACCAAGTGCAGAGTTACAAGACACTTGACTCTGTTCCTTATCTGCTTGTCATTCACACTAGCCTGGTATAGTCTACTCCCTACCATTAGCAAAACAGATGTCAACTATTAGAGTGGGATAAATCCGTTCCTTTGAGCATTAACTTGAGGTCACATTAGCTTACACACTAACAAGTAAGAAGAATTTTGGAGCTGTTGTAGATCACAAACAAAATATGAGTTCACAATGTGATGTGGCTACAAAAAAGGCAAATTCTGTTTTGGGCAGGATTAATAGAAGCATCACTTTTAGTCCAGTTAGGCCTCACCTGGAATGCTGCATCCAATTCTGGGCACCACAGGTTAAGAAAGATGCACTGAGGAAGGGCTTGGACCCAAGGGTATTCTTTGCCCCTTCCAACTGTAGTATTCTATGATATGTTATTAATTTTTATCTCGTTAATGTTATATACCACTCATGCCATTCGAGTACAAACCAAGCAAGTCTATAAGGGGAATTTAACTTCAGCTTAGCTTTATAAAGAAAATTATCATCTGTATTCATAATATGGACATACTTGCAGGTATAGGCAACTAACATATCCAATTGCGTATATCATGGCACTGAATAGTTAGGCTACTCTGATGCCACTGTGAGTATGATGGAAATCATCTTAGACAGAAGCCTTTCTAAGATTCCTTTTTCCATTAGCTTGGTTTGCTACTGAGAGATCAAAAAGCTTCACTACATGGGCCCTTGGTGTGATCCAATGTGCCCCTTCTTATGTTCTTAGGAGTTAAGAAGAGTCTCTTCTTTGCTTTGCCTTTTGTTTAGAATGCATCTGAATGATCATCAGGGTTCCATGAGGATCATCCAGGGGTTTCCTCCTATGAGTAGAGGGAAATTGTAAGATCTTCATTCCTTTGTCTCAAGAGAGAAATCTGTTGCAAGTGTGGTCTTCGTTTTAATTCAGAGCCTTTACACACATACCTTTAAAAGCAGATTAATTTGCTTTAAAGCCAAAGGGCTTGCATTTGAGTGGATTCAGACTAAAAGGAATAATGATCACCGAGGCTTAATACAGGACACCTAGAGCAGGGAGTCAGAAGTTAATCTCAGAGTTTGGGCAGAGTTGCTTGGAAATAAGGCCGTCAGACCCTGGGTCCCAAGCTATATGTGACTTCCTTTTTGTGTCAAAAGAAGCATTCAGAACTGTATTGACTATTCAAGAAACCAACTCTTTAAAATGACAGAAAGTGTTGCAGCAATTCTAATTGCCATGTTTTGGCAACTGATTTCCAAGAAGTCCATGAAAGCCACTCCATGAACAATATATCTAGGGCTATTCCTATCTGGGAGAGAAGCAGCTTGTACAGTATCTTGAGCTTCATACCACAGATACTACCCAGGTGCTCAGAGCAAAGACCAGGCAAGTCCATGGAGCATAACATTGTCATGGGATACTCGTCCTGATAGCTATTTGCCATCTCCAGTAGTAGAGGCTAAACGGTTATGTTGACCTATCTCTGAGGAATTTGGGCAAGAGGATGCTCTAGCACTCATGTCCTGCTTGTGGGTTTCCCAGAGGCAACTGCTTGGCCACTGTATGAACAGACTAGCTGGACCTTGGTCTCATCCTGAATGACTATTCTTGTTTTCTCATATGTTGTGGTTTAACAGATGTAATTCACCTTCAACACTGGTGAATGGGTGAGTGATCCTGAACCTCTTTCAAACCAAGGGCTGAATTGCATTTCAGAGAAGCAATTAAGGGTCCTCTTCCAGTGATCAAAGAAAAGGAACATCCCTCTGTGTTTAGGTTCATCCAAGTAAATTGAATAAAGCCTGTACACCAACAATTTCAGGTCAGAGAATGGACATTGTTAGGGTGTCCCCTGAAAGCAGGTCCCTTGCTTATATAGCATCCCTTGGTTATACAGAGAGAAATAGAAACCTGTGCCATTACTATGGAACAAGCTACAACAAACACAGATGCACCAATTGACAAACATGCTATCTGTTTGCTTTGCTGTTGATTTTCAACAGGTGCAGATTTTATCTCGTGTCAAAACAAAATGTGAGACAGAACAAACACAGACAACATCCTGGATTATAACTGATAGGTATGATATACTGCATCCTGAGTCTTTCCAAGACTGTGTGCTAGTTATCTTCTCAGCATATGTACATGGCTTCCTTTCTCATCAGTCCTAGCTGATGAGAAAAAAAATATTTGAAGCCAGAACATCTTCTTCTTCTGCACAGTGATTTGCAAGGTCGCAAGCAAATGGGAAAGGCCAAAGTTAAGGAGGCAGGGCCAAAATTGTCAGCATATTTCAGCATAAAGTTTTTCTTTTCAATAACTAAACCTTAGAAGGATCCATTGGCACCCAAGCTACTACGCTGCAAAGACATTTTTAATTGGTTGGTGCTACTTATTTCTGTTGTCTTGATGGTGCCCTGTGACCTGCAGGAAACCCATCTAAGGGTGCAAGGGATGGTGCAATAGTTTCCAGTGGAACCAGCTCTCCTGACAGAGAGTAAAACAAACCCAAACTCCTCAGTCCCCAAGTGCTCTCGGTCCCTTGGGGACAACTGGCCAAGCATCCCACTGGGGTCCTCTGTGTTAGACTTCTTTGCTGTCTTCTTGTCTCCTTAGGAGATCATAGCTACAGTGCAGTTGCTCTCAGCATTTTGCAAGCACACCGGGTTGAAACTGCACCAAATGGCACAAAAACATGCATGTCTTGTGATCCTCTCCTCTTTTACCCCAAAGCACACAATCTGGGTTATTAAGGATTCAAGAAGAAGGACAAAATGGGAGAAGGCTTAGTCAGATCTGAGCACACAACAATAAAAGGCAAACTAGTTTCAGTACAACAGCAAAGTAAACAGGTAAAAGTAGCAAATCAGTGGCAAAGAACAAACCAAGTGGAGCCATCTAGTTGGCACAGCCCTGCACTAAGCTGCCTACCTGGTCTGTAGAAAACTAACCAAGTCCCTGGCAATGTTCTCCTGGGAGAGCCAAAACGATACCTGGGAGCCTGCGCCAGAAAAAACCTTAGGCAATCTCTCCACATACTTGCCTCAGGTTCCCTTCCTTCCAGAAAGACTTGTTCCTGGCACCTGTGCCAAAAGAGAAAGACTTCCAAATACTTTTTCCAGTGAGGCATATCCTCTCTGGTCTTTCCTTAACTGCCTGAGTGGATATTTCAGAATAATCTCTTGAGCTTTTGTCTATCAACTATCCAGTAATAGCTTATTCCAGCTCTGAGATTGATGCCAGCTCTGAATCTGTTCAAGAATCTGGATAGTTTACTACTGAATATATTGGCTAAGTGGCAGCTAGGGGTATTTGCACTGCAATGCCAGCATCAGCTGACCACAACCCATGAGAGCCACAGCTGATTGCAAAAGGGGGGTTTCTGTCTCTTGGACCTGGCTAAGATGGGTCACTCCAGACTGACCATACAGTTGTGATGTTAACTGTATTTGTAATGTATGTCATCATATGTTTAAAAATTAAGGCCTTTGGCTCTTAGCTGCTTTGACCACCCTTTGTTAGCAGAAAGTGGAAATTAATTAATCAAAATTCAAAGATTCATACAATAGTAGGGTTGGAAGGGGCCAAGAAGGCCACCACGTCCAACCCTCTACTGGCGCAGGACACCAAATCAAACCATCCCATTCTGATGACTGTCCAGTTTTGCCTTGAATGTCTCTAGTTTAAGAGAGACCATGACCTCTCCTGGAAACAGGTTCCACTGTCAATCTTGTAAAATGGAAGAGCTGCACAAAACCTTGGAAACTGCCCAGTGATTGGTGGACTGAGGAAAGGGGGTGCAGCCAAGGGAAGAGGGCATGGCTGTTTGTGTGAACTGGATTAGGGCCCCAGGAGGGCCTTGTTTGGGTACAAGGTGTGTGGTTCTCACCCCGGAGTACATGGAATACGCATAACAGGTACCTGGACCTTTTCCCGGAACAGTATCCAAATGGGTCCATGGAAAGGGCATCCTCAATATTAGTTACACTTGCTATGAGGTGGTCTTTTGTAAGGCATGTGGTTCAATAGCTATTTTGTACACTAGAAAAAAGGCTTTACAAGTTTGTGAAAGTATAGTTTTCTCATGTGTCAACAGTAAGGGAAAATAACAAAAAGAGAAAGCCAGAATGCCATTTGGTTGTGTACGTATGTAATTGTGAGTGTTCCCTTGAAGGCTGCTGTGGGAAACTTTCTTCTACTCTCACTCTGTTAGGTCTCAAAGTCACTAGAGTCAGAGTTCATTTATACTTCACAATGTTGGCCAGACAATGGCCTCAGGGTTACAAAGTGTATTATGGAAGAACAGAAACACAATTTTCTGGCTCCTGTTCTCTAATTCATTTAATTAGGAATTTTCTTCATTCTTTTGGGTTTGTCCTTTCACATTTAGGAAGCCCCCCTTCATAAAACATCTTTCTTTCCCCAAAAGAAACACAGAAACAATTGTTGGAGGCATATATTATTTGCCTCTTTCTTTGTCGTGCTCCTAGCTTGTCACAAAATGCTTTGTCATTTGTAAATACCCTGGCCAAGATTAACCAAGAAATCATTTTGCCTCTTAATCCAGCCTAAAGTAATGCATGGGATCAAATGTGTACAACACTGTGATCTGCTTGCTTGCTTGCTTATTTATTTATTTTACAAAGACCCTCAAAAAGGGCAAAGAAAAGACAGGATGACTGTTGCTTTGGGCGGGAAATCATTTGAACAGTATGATTTCTCAGGCTTTCTTGAGACTCAGAATGACATGAAGCACATAGGCTGCACTAGATTATAGAAAGTTATTTCAAAAGACAACTGCACTTCCAGATCTATTGTGCTCATAAGCAGAAAGAAGGCTTGGCCCATTCATATTAAATACAGGCAACAGGACTGCAATTGCAGGAATGAATTTGTCAACAGGGTTGCCAACCTGCTGGTTTTAGCCAGCTTGGCTCCCCAACTGCTGCAGAAGGCTAGAAAAAACTTGTTTACTTGTTTAATGTCATTTAAAAGCTGGTGTGTGTGTCTGTGTGTTTAATGCTTGATGTGACATATCTGCACTGCATTTTGTGCAAAGGTGAAGAGGGGGGGGTTGTTTGTGCTAGAAATGGCTTCCAGTTGTGCTAGAAATGTGCCCTCTTTACCAGAGGACAGAGTTCTGTTTGAAAACCTTCAAGAGGATTGCCCTGTATTTGAAGGGCTTCCTGTCCAATTCTGGTTAAAGATAAAGAACTACAAGAACTGTCATGTCCCATCAATACTGGACAATGAACAGAACACCGAAGCCACAGAGGTCACCTTTGGGGCCCATTTCTGAGAAGCGGGCTGTTTACTTGTTGTGGTGGGGTTGCACACTCCAGAAAACTCAGTCCATATCTGGGGGAGGGTCCTGGACACATTTTTGCCATTGGAAGACCATCTGATCTCAGTTGGCCACAGAGCCCATTAGCAGCTTCAGCTTGTGTCCCAAGTGCAGCCATTCCTGAACTCAGAAGCCTAGCTATGGTTATCCATGTACTGGTAGCCTTATAATTAAGGCCACTACAATGCCCTACAATGCACTTTATGTGGGTCTGCCCTGCTGGGAAGTTTTGAATCTTTGAATTTCTAGGATGTTCAATAGAATACCTAGAAATACACATATTAAACTGGTACATTGGCACCTATTACTGAGCCATGTTCATAGTTTTGTTGCTGATACGCAAACCTCAGAATGACTCAGGATCCAGATACTGAGCTTCTACTTTCCCCTATACATATTTATTTGACTTCACTGTTCAGTTGTGGCCAAATATGGGAAATTGTTGATAGGGATATAGGAAACATTTGTTTCAATGTATTTCTTTTTAATCAAGATTTGCCTGGTTCAACTTCCGAACTGAATGCAGACTTGGATGCAAGTTGCATTCAAAGCCCACATATTTCCAAGCTTACAGTGTGATTCACAGGTGAAAAATGTGTTTGCATGTGTACATTTGAAAAATGTGCAGGAAAAATATAGACAAGCACGCTTTAATAAATGGGGTGAGAATGCGCATATTTCCAAAAGGCACACAATTATGTGTATAGTTAGAGAAATCTGAAATATGTATGAATTTACATACAAAAAGAAAGAATATGCTTGTGATCTGATTCAGACTCAAGTCAGGACAAACTTCAAGATGGCATCTCGGGAAGTCCTGTGAACTCCAGTCATAAACACTTCATGCTTACACAAGGGAGTGTGAGTATGTGCATGTTTGTGGGTTTCAAATAATGCTTAGTTCACAGCCAAGGTATAACATGCTGGTTCAGTTGAACTGTGGCCTGAAAAAATAGTTTTGCCTATTTCGGCAAAACAATTTCTTCCAAAGTTTGAATGGATATTTTAACCTTCTTTGCCTCACAAATGAGAAGGAGAGATTTGCATCCAAGCCTGCATTCATCCAAAGCTTGCATCCTAATATGAAAACTGCGCCACATTGAACTTTTCTTAGTGTAAATAAATAGGAGTCTGTATAGTTAATCAGGTTTACCTGTGCGGTTGAGTCACTGCAAAATGCTCTATTAATGCATAATTGCTTTTGTGGGCATGCCATTTGGGCTTTCTGGATCACGGTCCAAATATGTAAAGCTTCATGGTTGTAGGTTCAGCAAAGAGATGGTCAACAAATTTGCCAAGGCCACTGAAATGATTCAGTGATAAAATCTATTTTAAGTACAGTGTTAACGTATATAATCAACAAAATTTACATATCAAAATAAGCATGTATAATAAAAGCATGTGTCTGTCTTTGTGCTGCAGTTCATGTTAGATAAAAGTTAGACTCACAAAAAATAGTAGTAGCCACCCATAAAAGCATATATTAATCAGATGATAAAGAAGAAATAAATGCTTTAAATAATATTTTACAGTACATTATGTAGCTTTCCTTCAAAAAGTTTGTTGTGTCGGCTTATGGTGGACTGTCAGATAAGGGTGGAAAATCTGGGGAGGAAAACGGTTTGTCTGTTTGGTCCTAGGGAATTCAGGTAGTGAAGTAGCTTTCGCCAATGAGCTTGTCTCAGTTGACCTTGGAGAAAGAAGAATGAATTCATTAACCATCTGAGGTTCATCACACTCATCTGCTTTAACTTTGGACCTGCCAGTAAGACAGCGAGGTGATTCAAGCCTTTAACTGGAGACAGATCGCTTTCGAGTGCTGACTGCTACTGCAAAGCAAGCTAATCAAGTTGTCCTGTAACCTTATTTCTGTTCTGACAAGGAGCATGCCTCACTCTACTATTATAAACTTACAACCAAAATGTGACGATTTAACATAGAAGTATTTTTTATCTTGTAGTGTATATCTTAATAAAATATTATGCATCCACAGTCTGACTAAGACAGATTCTGATTACCTGTCTATGCAGAAACAGACTGCTTTTGAAAATTATTTGGAGTCCTCTGCTATTGTACCTGTCAGATTCTTTTAATTAAAAATGTATTGATGCATGACTAAATTGCACACAGTGAAAAACAGGCCCATTTTAGTTCTACAGCAATAATAAACATATAAGCCGATGAAGGAAGACCATACCCTTACAATGGGAAGGCATGCCAGAGGAGAAGGTATCTTTTTCAGGTCAACCGTATGGAAAGCGCGATAGAACCAATCAAAGCAAATCAATGTGACTTCCATATGCACAAATGAATGTATCAATCTACTCTGAATTGCCTGTAATGAAGTTGTTTAGTACATGGGGAAATTAACACACAATATAGATTTAATTAATTCATTTATATTTTGTTCGGCCAGGCCCTATGGGTGATTAAAAATATGCTTAAAACACACAAAGCAGCCAAATTAAAATATATCGCGCATATACATTTAGGGCAAGATCATTCCTCTCCTCTGCTTTTGGTTTCCTAAGTTCTTATGGGAGAAGAGATACCCAAAAAGCAACAAGAAGGGATCTGCAATTCAGCAAAACTTGAGCTCATCAACCTTCTCCAATTTCCACCCCAAAGCTCATGTTTACTCACATCAGGGTCTGATTGTCAGCACTAGGAGTAGGGGCGGTGACAGAGTCACGCAAGCGTTGGTACATCTTTTCATGCACATTTTCTCAGAAATATGCATTAACCATGCTCATTTTTGAAATGTTTTCATTTCCCCATTGACTAAAATATTTTTGTGCACATCTTTCAAGTGTACACTTTTTCAAAAGCATGTTTGTTGTGCATATCACACCAGAAGCTCCAAATTATATGGAATTCAGATGTCAGATGACATTCTGTTCCGCATTTGGATCCAGGAGTGTGAGCTGGATAAATTCTGGTCGAGTTATTACTGATCCCCAGCATCCAAGAATCTTCCTCCCCCACTAGCACTCAGCCAGCTATGAACCGTGTTGGGCACACAGTGCGCTGACCCGCCATTGAAAGGAATGGAGGATCCTGAATCACTCCATTGGCTCCCTATGCTCAAGCAGCTTGTGAAGCCTCATCACTAAAGGCCCCAATTCATAAAAATATTTCATGTGCTATGGCATCTGTCATGCAAATCCCGCTAAGACATGCAAAATATGCCCCATGTTTCATTACATCAGGATCAAGGTGGTGTAGCAGGGTAAACCACTGAGCCACTGGGAAGGTCGCCGCTCAAATCCACGCAGCGGGGTGAGCGTGCACTGCTTCGTCCCAGCTCTTGCCTACCTGGCCATTAGAAAGCATGCAAATGCAAGTAGATAAATAGGGACCACTTTGGTGGGAAAGAAAATCGTGCTCTGTGTGCCTCAGTGCTCAGTCATGCCAGCCACATGACCATGGAAGCATCTTTGGACCATGCAGTCTCTTCAGCTTACAAACAAACGGAGATGAGCCCCAGCCCCAGTGTCAGACATGACTAGCACTTACGCGCAGGGGAACCTTGACCTTTTCATTATATCATGCCTCATTCGATGAGGAAAAGAAAAGCCCTTCCAATTCAGAATCCCGACTGTGGTCAAACGTACACATGAATCTTTGCCCATGTCTGCCCACTGCCACTTCATTCTGCTGAGTGGCACCAATTGATACACACCAAGAAATGCTGAGACAGATCTATTATTTTCATGGAAATGGATGGGGCAAACCTGTGTCAGAGGCCCAGTGGAATTTATGTAGCATAACCAGATCAGGAGAATATGTGGGTTGGTGATTTGGCTATACGTTTGGCCAGGATAATTAAGTTCCTCCAGATGAACAGATAAGTCTGGCAGAATTCAGCACACTTTTAGCACAGAGGCTAAGGGATGGGATGGATTGAGAAAATTGGAAGAAATATACAGAGCAGATGACCTAGACAAATGCTCCGAAATGCAAATTTCCCAACCTGCTCACAGTTTCATCCTGCTTCCTGTTCTATTTTTATTTTATTTTCTTACACAGGATGCTGAGAGGTTAGGCCAATATTTAACATGGGCTTTTATGTGCTCTAGGCCTCCCATAAAGCTGTATTAGAGAAGTTCTTACTTTCATATTATAGCAAAACTGGATTGTGGTGGCCAAGGTCTATAAAGTGGGATATGAACATCTGCACCTATTTGACAAAATTCTCTTTATTATATGTTGTTTGATTGTGACTGCAATTTCAGAATGTGTAGACATTTTGGGAAAACTCATATTCCCATGAAGCACAGGAGCTGACAACTGGCCATTGTTAAATGATATACCGATGGAAATAAAATTCTCATTGATCCTGATGTACATTTGCTTCTTGAACCTTTTTACCCTCCAGAATGAAAGAGTCATGATCATCACAGGGTCTCCTCCATACCTGAAATATGGCAAAATCTTTAATGTAACCAGTGGTGCCATTTTCTTTTTCAATTTTTGAGGTAGATATTATTAATGCTGAAAAAATGTTTTGTGCCAATAGACTTGATTGCTTATGCCTGTTTGTTTGTTTGTTAGATTTATGTCCTGAATTTTTCTTATGAACTCAGAGTGGCTTACATCACTCACTCCTTCGACTCTCAGTCTTATTCCCGCAACAGATAGGTTGGTCTAAGGGTCTGTGACTGGCCTAAAGTCACCCAGTTGGCTCCGTGGCAGAGCAGGGACTAAAACCCAGGTTGCCGCTAGCCAAATGCTGGTGTATGAAATGAATGTGCATATAACCTAAAAAGTGTTTAGCTTTTTATTTCAGTGTTAAGCTAAGCACATAAGCCGAAATGCCATTAAAGTACATCATATCTTACTTCAAAAACGTAAGGTCATAGAGCCATCTCTTTGAGCAGTCACTTATAATAGCTCATTACTTTCTAAAGCTTACTACATGGAGCTATCACTAAACAAATCAAGCAAGTATGTATGGGTCACTGAATGAGCATAAGACAAACACGACCTAAACATGGCACTCTTGTTTCATGATTTTTTAAACCTGGAAGGATATTGCTGATTTCTTAAATGAAGTCAAGAAACAATAGCAAAATTATAATCTCTACCATGCACAAAAGAGGATTCCTGGTTTCAAGGCCTAAATAGCTGAAGCTTTCATAAATGGACAAGGACAAAGTGTTATCATGTTACCTCCTATGATGCAGCAGCATTACTACTGGGTCCAGCTTCTAGCTGTTGGAAGTACCTGCAAGCATTGCTGGACTGTCAGCTTTGCCGTTTCAAGATAAAAATGTCAAAATGAAGGAATCAGCTTACTTTAGGAAGACTGGTATAAATACTGTAGATCATAGTCATACTCTGGGCTTAACCCAGTGGAATAGTACTGAAGTGAAACTTCCAAATTAAGTCTGATTTATACATGACATTAGCACACCCTAAATGATGATGGAAGTAGCCAAAATCTATTGCATATTTCTCCCTCCCACAACAACTGAGCTCTACACAGTGCTAAGAAGATATAAGAAATAACTGGATGGGCAACCCAGAAAATATCCTCCTTCCAAGTTCAATATGAATTTTAAGTAAATAATTTCAATCACTTCTGGTTATGATGAAGAAGCAGGGGGAAAAATAGAAAAGAACTACAAAGCTGAGTGGAGCTGCCCTTAATCCATAGAGACATGTCTGTTAAAATCCCCTTGCTAATGTATTTCAAATATATCATGTCGTAAGAGCTCCCGAGAAACAGAGTGTGTTTTCTATATTCTTCTAGTGTGGCAAGTTACCTAAACTTATCAACTTCCCCATGAGGAAGCAACAAATAACTCTCCGAAGCTTTCTGATATGCGCTACCAACTCAGGTTACTACTGAATAGCACGGCTGATTCCAGGGACTGCGGGGAGTCTGATCACTTGGGAGTCCACGCATGAGCAGCTGCTTCCTCAGGCAGACATTCTGTGACAACATGTGGCTACCAGGAGGGCCAGCAGTGCGCCTAATGCTGGGGACGGGACCACCAGCCCAACACAACTCCTGGAAAATAGGAGATGCTTCCGTGCATGACGGGTTTTAGCTCTGCATCCAATCACAGCATTTTCACAACCCCCTGCCAGGGAGTCCGTGACAGAGATCGCAGAGACTGTGGCGTGGTGCCGCGTTTCTCACTGGCGATAACAGTGTAGTGGCACATTTGCAATGGAACTGCATGCTCAGCATGTTCAGTCTCCATAGCCATTCCCCCTAAGGAGAGCCCAGAAAAGAGCCTTAGCATTACACCCGTCCTTGCAGTTTTTATCTCCGCAAAGAGAGGTCTTTTGTAAAGCAAATGGGGCTTAATCATCCTCTGAAGACTGGGCAATTTCAGAAGACTTGGCATTGCCACGTGAATGGCACACCTCTGTGTACTGTTGCTGGGAAAACCCACCCCTACCCCAGCTAATGAGAGAAGCGGCCCTCCGGATTCTGGCTCCCCTGCAATACTGGCTGTCCTGCTGTGGATGCTGGAACATTCCACTTGGGGAGTGGGAACAACGGAAAAAGGGCACTGCACAAAAAGGGGTGCCTTTCATATAAACAGTCTGTTCCAGAACGAGCATTGGAAGAGTAAATTGCCAATCCGTCTTTTCTCAGAATGCTTGCGAGGACTGCCCCAAAGGGGTTCGGGTAAAAATATTCAGAAGCAATTCCTGTTCTGCTCATACAGCTGGAGTTCTCAAACAAAATACCCCACCGGGTAAGCAACTGTGGCAGGGGGCAATATGGTACTACTCAATGACCAGGGTTGCAATGGTCCTTTCCAAGAAATTGTCAGACTTCTTGTCGCGTAGGAAGCGAGCTGAGCAAAGAGGCAACGGTGGATGGCCACAGAACGCCGGCAGCACAGCCAGCGGCCTTCTTCCACAGCGTGGGCAGCACAACAGAGGTTGCAAGTCACATGCGTGGGACTGGGACGCAACACCCCGGGCACTTGCGTAAGTGGGTTCAATTATTGGGGGTTTTATACATCTTCAAATTTTGTTTTCAAACTTTGTTTTTTTATTTATTTTATTTTTATCTTTTGCTTTCTAATGGGGTATATTTCAGGTTGTATCTTTAATGAATTGCTGTATACACAGAGAGCCTCAGCTATTGGACAGTACAGTAGATAGATAGATGACTGACTGACTGACTGACTGACTGACTGACTGACTGACTGACTCGTGTGGGCTTGCTTCCTGGCTGGTTGGAACCTGTGTGATGATCGGCACCCTTGCCAGGAAATCAGACTCATGGCTGTGAGAAAGCAGGGACTCTGACCGTTTCCTACCACCAAGTCTGATTCTCCCACACACCTAAATATGGCAAGCCTCCAATGATGGCAGCTCGCTTTGCATGCAAAAGCTCCCAGGTATGATTCCAAGGCACAATTGTCAAGTCCCTGTGTACACTGCAGCCATATCTTCTTAGAAGGAGACAGAATGTTTTTTTCTGATCCTGCTGATTGTTCCATTCCTTACAAGACTAAGGCAAAACGTTCTGCTTAGCTGTAACAGTGCAGAAGATTATTTCTGAGGACCTCTAATCTATTTCTCTCACATCCTCCCAACAGCAAGGGCTATTTCAAAGAGCCCCTGGAAATCTTTACTGCCTCCTGCAGAACTGCTGTGTCCTTTATGCTGCACCATGGTTCTCACTTGCTAATGAACTTGGACATCCTCCAGCTTTGACTGGTGACAAGCCAGGGGAGACCTGATCTGATACCATATTTGGTGTAGGTGCCAAATCCTTTTCCCCATTTAGTTTGGTGCCAAATTTAATTTGGTGCAAGCTTGATTTGTATTCACAGATATTGATGCCTCGTCACACTGATTGACTTGATCATCTTGGCCTTTTAATTATTTGTACTAGCTCCCCCTCTCCAGTGACCAACTCAGCTCATTCATCATCTGCTTGATCAGCTCCACCTGCCTCTTTCCACCACAGTTTATTCCCTCTTTCCCTTTAAATTAACACACACTTAAAATATAGTACATCATCACCTGCATCATATGCTTACTGTAATTGTTTTAGTCTATGGGGTAACATGCATATGACCGGCTTCTTCTCTCATTCCACAGTCCAGGAACATCAACCACCATATCTTTCTTATTGAGTTTCCAAGTAGAGATGGGGGTTGTTCAGTTTGCCTAATTTCACACTTCTAACCACTGTGTGAACCTAACACAGTTATCCTTCAAAATTCTCCATTTTTCAAATAAGTTGTCCATTCAGAACAATAAGTAGAAAAAGACACCTATTTGGGAAAATAATGATTAAAAATCATATTAGGAAAATTGTTTGCTACAAATGTGTGCATTAGGCAAATTAATCTATTGGAGAAATGTGCACCAAACACTTATTAATGTATATGCATTTTTAAAAAAAGTTTGGGTTGGACTAAAAAGTAGAAAAATTCTTAAAGTTCAAGATGAGCTGAACTCAAGATAGGAAAAATGAGAAACTGAGAACAGAAACTTACAGAATTATACATATTATCATCATTATTTTTTACAGAATTATACATGCCTACTCTTAAAATACCTTAAATTTCTATGCCTGCTTTTTAACCTGTGCAGATGCTCTTTCCTATGTATGTCTCTGAGAATTCATGTATCTAGAAAATATCTAAACTGTCCTAACTCCATTAGGAAACTGTACATTCTTTTTACAATAGCTTGTGAGTAATGTTTTAACTTAATGATCAATTATGTAACTTTTCTTCTCAAACAGGAACTGATTTTTCTAAATGAAGATGACTAGATTCTAACACATTTCAGGGTGGTCTTCTGAGTACAGATACTGTTAATCTCACATTACTTTCAATAAAATGCACAGATTTGACTCTAACTTTTCACCCCCATCCATTTTCCAGAGTAACTAGTGGTTTACCTAGGACTGGATTACCATCATGTTTTGTGATCATTGTTAAGCACTTTCTAAGTTGTATTGATTTCAGTGATAGACAAGAGTTAATGGAGGTAAAGAGTGCTTCAGTCTTGCTATAAAACATACCACTTTTTAGAATGATATGCTTAACTCTCTATTATATGTTGGGGTTTTATTGTTGCATGAATGGTGCTGTGATTCTGCATGTTAATAGACAACATATTTAATGTAAAAAGTTGTGTGTATACACATATATCTTATACAGAGAAGGATAGAAAGAGAGACAAGGAAAGAAAGAAAACCTAAAACAAAGATTTGAAATGTAAATGACTCTGCCTTTTCAAATTGAAATGAAAAAGAAAGCTGCCACAAATCAAACGAGAATTTTAAGAACATTCCTTACAATGAAAATATAAATAAGATCAGCAGGAGGTCAGCACTTTCTTCAAGAGAAAAAAATCTATAATAACACAATCACTTTGGAGGAAGATGACATACACTTATTACAATGTACTGCTAGACTTTAAAAAATAAATATGAGCATCTCAAGTGTCTAATCTGGTTTAGCTAGTCATTATAAAAGGAAAAGGGCAAGAGGAAAGTTGGTGTATGTGTATTTGTGTGTCAAATCCAGAAATCCTGTTTTATATAAGAGCAAATCAATGGGCCATGCCCTGCAGGTCTTGTCTGATATACATTTTACCATTTTGCCTAGTACATATATATTTGCCTTATTTGTAATAGGTCTCAGGATCTTATTGGAAACTGCAGAGACATGATCTGATGTGGGGAACAAGTTGAGCAAACTGGATGCTTGGGTGGCACTCGACCTAATAACCATAGCAAATAGTCACTTTTGTAATTAGCAACCGTAACTTGCAAAAATGAACACATCTGTCTCTTCAGGATTTTAGAACTCTCTGAAGCACAAATTCATTCCACACTATTTCTGAATCACTTGTGATTTTGGGATAGGGTGGCGAACATTAAGATTGGACATGAAAATTCATATTGATTTTTGTGTGTGCATTTATCTGAATGTACTGTATTTGTACTCATTTTCCTAATCCATATAAAATGCATACATTTGGAAAATGCACACAACACTTAATTTTTTGTTCACATTTTTGAATGAATGAATTTTGTTTGCATTCCCCTACATAACTATTTGTGCAGTAGCATCATGGTATGAAAAAGAGGAGAGAAAGACCCCATATGGTCCAACAGCACCATGCATGAGATCTTCTTCTGAAATGAAGGAGGACAAGAAGGGAATTAAAAAAATGATCTGAGATGGCAAGCATTCTCACATTCCAGGACTATTTTTTGCTTATGTCTTGCTTGTCCCTGCTAAATATCCCTAAGTTGCCCAGGAGCTGTGGACAGAAAGAAAAGGACCCAAGAAAGGCCAGACCCTTTCCGGCAAAACAATAGAAACAATACCTACAACTACCTGGACCTAATTTATGGCAGAGTGCCAATACATGGAGCCATGAATGTTGGTTTTCTGACGGATCCTAGTTATAATACTGGTCCAGGATAGTGGCTGTAGTGGGGTAATAAGCGTCTCCATCAGGTTCCATACTTTTCCATATAGAAATACATTTTATGGTTTTTAAAAACTATTTAAACGACCACTTGTATGAATTAAAATATACCAACAATCTTGTCAAACAGCTAGCCTGTGTCTTCTAGAATCACCCAATTTTCAAGAGGGTAAAGAATAAAAATTCATAATAAATTATAAGTGCCAATTTGACTCTTAAGTAACACTTCCCTCTTTACTTAGGGCTATACTAATGAATAAGAGGCTTAACAAAAACAATCACGAACCAGCCAGAATTAAGCACTTTCAAAGTCTAATTGATTTCAAAGGGAAAGATTAAAGGACATGCTCATGATTGTATCACTGTCCTTGAAATCAGTGGGACTTTGAATGTGCTTAATGTTGACTGGATTGAGCTTCAAATGATAAGTCTTCTTTAAGTACAAAAAAAATTAAAGTTCAGGTTTTTTTATCTGTGTGTGGGAAGATTATGCTCCAAATAATAATGGCTGCAGCCCTTGTACACTGAAAATTGGACATGTCCAAGGAATTGAAAAGACATAAAGACAATGCATGTGAACTGTTAGCGCCATGAACACCATATACAGTCCACATTTGCTCCTGCTGACAGGGGATGGCCTTTAAGATTTTTTTTTAAGGTTCAAGATTGCTTCCCCCATATTTCTATTGCTGGCTCATCTGCATCCAAACCCTGACTCAAACATATGTGATAGCAGGTCGTGATCCTATAACAAGCTAGGTGAAAAGGAGACAGAGACCTTCAATAGTTGTGCAGAAGATGAAACTTGAGCAGATATGGCAATCATGCAAGCTTCACCTAGTGAAATGCCCTCTTCTATTCAACCAGGCTATATAGGCCTACAAATAAGCCCTGGCTCATCCCAAACGCAACTCCACAACATTCACTAATGCTTATCTTTTCTTCACAGTCTAGGAAGTTTCTGAATCACTGCTGTGAGAGAGCAGGCCTCCCTCCATATCCATGGCCCGACACTTTGATGACCCAGGACCATGGCACCACCTAGAACCTGATCTCCATTATTCATGCAAAGAGTGCATGGTCTGTACCTTTGCCCCAGCAGTACTGATGGGCAACACCTTCCTCCCACTGACTCCTGCAGCCCAGACCCCTCCTGCCCTAGCTGATGCAGCAGAGTGGTCTGAGAAAGGCAGGGGCAGCCCTTGTCATTGTGTGATTCCCGTGACTCACCTAGTCTGAATATGCAGGTGCCATCTTGGATGGAGTGGAGATGCATGCAGACATCCACCTCTGAATTCTCTTAGTATGGTAAAGGGGAAAGGACAATTAGTTCAAATGGTCATTGCAAACAAGCTTCACATCATGGGTTCACATCAAATAATGATTAGGGAACAACTTCAGGTTCCGAAACTTACCCTCTCCCTGCACATAGTTTAACTGAATAAGCCATAGTTTTGCATTTTTCTCTGAACTGAGTCGTCCTTTTTCCTTGATTACCATATTTGTGTCAGGGAAGGATTCCCTTCACCTTCCAGATAGAATTAGTTCAAACTCTTGAGGAGGAAAGCATGTTGTCCATGCTTGCAGCACCTTGGCTTGGTTAGCTCACCTGAGTTTTCTTGAGTGTATGTCTGCGCTCATGTGACTTTGTGACAAAATGGTTATCTGAGGCTGAGTTTGATTTGCATTGGGTGCACTGATTTCCCAGTGAACTAATAAGGGGGTTGCAAACTGATATTTTGCCCTCTTTGCCCTCTTTGCCCTCTGACTTTATTTGCTTATTTGAAAATATTTCAGTCCATATTTTAAAAGTATAACAAAAATGTAAACTCAATCAATTATCAATTAGCTCTGAATTCTTTGCTGGTACAAAGTGTCTATGGCTTTATCATGGAAAGGCAATTTATAGAACTTTTAGCTTAATGTACATGGAACTCGTGCTCTGCACTGGATACCATCACACCTGTGTGCAAGTATAGTATCCACAGACCCACTGAAATCAATGCAGATTAAAATGCTTCAAATTGGACATGTTTAGGATCCTCCTATAAGGCAATAATTTATGTCATAGGTTGTATCACATAACAGTGGTATATAGAGTTTGTCATAGAAGCATCGTTTTTATGCGTCCATACCTTAGAGGCAAAGAAGGATATTTTTACTAACACATGTTCCTACCTAATTGACCATTTGGGAAGTGGAAGGAGAAATGGCTGTGATTTACGTAGCTTAAGAAATGTCTTAGAGCACCTCAGCCAGTCTGGTGCTCCCACAGTGACAGATGAGCAAATGCCCATGGGTGTTGACAGCATGGTATTTATGGTATTTCCTTCTGAGACAATTAACTAACATATGCCAAGACCATAGGGATTATCTTTGAGCTACACAGTATGTAACTTTATCTGAAGAGAAATATAATATTTTATAAGTTTGACAAACCATAAGAAAGATTAAATTGATTCATTCATTTTAATAATGTTTTCTTCTTTTTTTTCAGTCTTTTCAAGACGTTTCCCCCCAATGGCCTAAATAAAACACTCAGTATGCTAGAATGCATGCACCTCTTTCTAAAGTATTGCATATTTATTTCACACTGTAAGTTGCCAATGATGGAGCATTTATGGAGTCCGTCTTAATTTACTGCAAGCTATCTGGGCTTTAGCCACAATCCTGTATGTGTATACAGGTAATTCAAATCCTGTTTATTTCCGTGAAATATATTTAGCCTATGGCATGCGGTTTTGCAGGTCCAACTGTAATTTGTAAGTCAAACTTATTAATAAGGACATGATCCAGATCCAGGTATATCATTTCACACGGCACAGCATTTACTTCCAGGAAATGCACTATGGGTATTAAAGTAGCGTCGTCAGAAGCAGCTGTTCCAAAGACATAGTAGCGAGAAACCGCATTTTACTTTCTATCCATTTACATAAACCAGTGGTGAAATGATGACTTGAGGGTATGTATAACATATTTATACTTCACACTGCAGCAAGTGTCATATGTAATAATGTAAAATTTGATCCAGGACTATGAAATATGTATTAAAGGGAAACAGATAATGGTGCCTGCAAGTGTAGGAGTGGCAGATAGGAACTGAATCTGCAATAGCAGTATGGTATAGATTAGAGAGCAGAGAGAGAGGTGTGTGTGTGTTGGGTAAGGGAGCGAAAGAGATATATAGAGCAGGGCCGTGAGTCCCGCTGCACGATACATACTTCGGACGATGGCACCACAAAAACTCAGAATTCCGCAAATCAGATCCCAAATTACCTTTTGTCTCTTTTCTCTGGCACACGATTAAAGTGTTAGGTTGGCTCCTTTTTTTTCACAAGGTGCTCACACAACACTTAGGAAATTCCCATTTTTACCGCTCGTCTACAAAAAATATCGTAAGTTGGCTCTGTAGATCCAAAGGACTATTGGAAACAATGTAAGCAGGTTCAGTTGCAAGTGCATTCAGTAAATCTTCTGATTTACAGAAGACTTTTAAAATACATTTTTAAAAAGTTTTTCATAGTTTAGAAATCATTCAACTAAATCAACACTAATATTTCCTCTAAAACTAATAAAAGAAATAATGCATGAAAAGGAAGGGAAACAAATTCTCAGTGTATGACATAGTATTTTCAAAGCTTATCCTCAATAAAATAGCCATTCACCTTGGAGAACAATGCAACACATGTTGTATGGGTTATTTTAAGAGGCGTCTGAAAACCCTGAATTATCATTACTATATAACATGAGATAACGATGGGAAGCTCTAGAGAGGACATTAGGTGAAATTATGGATGAACTCTTTGGCAACTAATAGATCCTTAATGGCTTTCCAAAACAGCCTATAATCTCCTGTGATGCTATCTCTAGAGAGTCTTTTTGATATATTATGTAATAATTATAGTGCTACTGTATATACTATGTATTGAAATACAGTGGTTGCCTAACCAGGAAATTTGGCAGAAAGTGTAATGGAAATGTAAAATGGTTTGTGTGTGTGTGTGTGTTTGTGTGTCTGGAGGGGGGAGGTAAATGTGAGACACTAACTAAAAGAGAGAGAAAACTGGTTAAAAAACATGCGTCCTTTGCTAACAGTGGCACTTGATAAGGGAAAGCTCAGGTGTAGGGAGCGTGTGTGTGTTTAGGGGGCCTGGGAATGAGTGTGTGTGTGTGTCTGTGTGTGTGTGTATGTGTGTGGTCAACTAAGCTTTCAGGTTCAAAAGCTTGCGCACCTCAGATGTAGACCAAGCTAAACATCCTATAATGTCTGACTTTGTATATGCAGGTGCTTCCTATGTTTGTAGCAATGATGTGACCTAAATTACACATGCAGATTTCCCCCCACCAATTTAGGACTAGAACAGATTTTAGATGGGAGATCTTTTCCCAATTTACATTTAAAATAAAAAAAACCTTCAGAGTTACTACTAGATGCTCCATTTTTCACAAGACCAGCCATGTCTTAACCCCTTGCCCCACATCATTTTTCTTGCCTAAATTTCCATCCCTGAAACTGCTCTTAGACCCACTGGGGGAACCAGTATGAGTAAGTACAGGGAGGTGGTGTCCATGCAGTGTTGAGTATTGAACCGAGAAGGGAGATCCAAGGGCTAGTTGCCACCTGGCCACAAAGAGTCTCACTGGGAGACTCTGGGCCAGTGCTGGACTCTCAAGCTAGCATACTTTGTAGCGTTATAGGGAAGATAATGTGGAAACATGGAGAAGAGGGAAAAGATTAGGGAAGGCGTCTTGACTTTCTTGCAGGAAAAGGGTTAGACATAAATAGAATACATAAATATGTACCATATAAATTGAGCAAATCAAAATCAGAGACCTTCAGCAACTGGCAAGATTTAAAAAAGAAATCATATCAGGAGATTATGACCCCCAGGTATAATTCAGTAGGACCATTCCGTGGATCAAGAGCAGAGCAGTGTGAGGAATCCATCTTGTGCAGAACATCTGCTGGATTCCCTTGCCTGGGCTTCCTGGTCTCCAGGCTGCTTTGAAGCAGCCCAGAGTCCCAGTTGCTGGCAAGCATGCCCAGGGTACTCCGGGTGAATCAAGCCAGCTGCAGCAGGTGGGGAGAAGCTGGGCTGCTGGGCATGGTGCCCCATGCACTGGCCTGCTCCTGCCTTCGCCATGCATGCTGGACAAGCAGTGCGCCCCCCCCCCCCCATGGGCCAGAGCTGCTTTTTCAAACAGCAGGCCAGTGCATGGGCCAGCATGCCCATAGCCCAGCTTCTCCTGTACTGAGGAAGGCTGGCCATGGGGCGATCAGTTGAGAGGCCCCTGTTCTGGCATGCGAGTGGGCACTGCTACTGGTTGAGGGGATGCTTCCCTCATGGGCACCCTGAGACTGAGTGTCCCCTCACTCTTCTGTGCCAGCTACAGCCAGCTGTTTGGACTGCTGCTGACCCAGAAGAAGGTTGCTGGTTGGGCGAACAAGGCTCAGTCCTTGGAAGCCCAAGCCCAAGAAGACGCCCGTGAATGCTTGGAGAGATGGATTCCAACAGGGTTCAACCCACCCCTTATCAAGATTAATTAAAATGCAAAGGAGAACATGTGTTCAATGAAATTCTCATTATGCCAACATCAGAGGTCATTGCTTCTTAAATGAATATAAAAGTATTATTCATAACAAACGTATTTATATAAGAACAAAAAAGTCCTGTGTGAATTTTAAAGCTCCCACACACATATAAACACACACACACCAAAGTATATACTGGGGCTATTAAGGACCTCTTGCAACAAGAAAAAATACTGTGATTTTGAGGATGAAGTGCAATTACATAAATATTGTTGTAATTAACGATTACCTCGTGCTTTACAAGAAAAGTACAGAAAAGGTTGAAATTAATATGCAAGACACAGCAGAGTGATATCAATACTCATTTTACTGTTCAGAATTTTTCTTCACGAAAAAAGCTAATAGCTGTCAAAAATACCCATTATAGGCTAGTCTATAATTTGTAGAAGTCAAGTAATACATTTTTTTTCTGAAGGTATAATGGATGCTCCATGGAGCAATTATTTTAGAAAGACAACTTCATCTCGGCTGTCTCATGCCGGCAAAACTATTTAAGAGCCAAGGATGCATAATCACTATGGAAGAGCTGTCAGATTTGAGAATACCTTTAAATTATCAAAACTTAGCAACGCTAGTCAGTTATAATTATAATGGAAATGTAGTTTTCTGTCAATTTTATCAGAGCAAACATCTCTCAAGAAACAATTTCCTGTGTTGAAATATTTTGTCAAAGTGACTTTTGATTCCAGAGGGATACAGATTATCTAGTTTTTACCTGAATAGTTTGCCTACAAATTGAATAGAACAGCTTACATGGTAAGAGTGGCAACTACAGAAGCATTAATAAAATCCCATTGGGAATCATTGCCTTGCAGATCGTTACCTTGAAAGAAAGTGTTTGTCATCAGCTCCCTACAACAGATAAAAGAATGCAGGAAAATATATTGTTTCTGTTATACAAGACAGCTTTCCATCAGCCTTCCAATTACATGATAAAAACAAATGTTTAAACATGGGAAGCGTACTTGACTAGAGGTGAACACAGAGAAAAGCAACTTCTGGGCTCCACTTTCCAGACCGATTTGGGCGACCACTGTTTATGTTCCCTAAACTAATATATGCATCTTTCAGTGTTACATCTTACGTCTTATCATGTATTCTGTCCCCAATAATTTATGAAACGTATAAGAGGATTCATGTTTTTTTATTTTCAGAATTAATGGACAACAGTATCATGACATTCCCATAGCTATGGATGTGTGAATCAGCAAAACCTAAAGTTGGCAGTTTTCTGAATTTCACCTCAATTTTCAAGTCCATATCAGATGGAGTGTTTTGTTTGCCATGTTATTTTCTGGGCGTATTTTTTCCAATGGCATGCCTCAATTGTGCACGTCTTGGAAATGTACATCTTTCCCTATTGATTAAAGATTTGCATTTTTCAATAGTATGTCTTTTCATATGCACGCTTTTGTGCATTGTTGAATGCTTGTTTTTGTTGCTTTTTTGACTGGCCAATCACATTGCAAGTTGGAAACAGTTTGACAGTTCATCTTCGGTTAGAGAGGTGTGAAGAATCCATTTGTGGGTGGGAATCTGTCAGACTCCCTGGGCTCAGCTTTCCTGAGTCCGGGCCATTTCGTTGCAGCCCAGAGTCTAAGTTCCTGGCAAGTGTGTCCAGTGATCATTGGGCACTTGCCAGGAATTGAGTCCCACATGCTGCACAAGCAGCATTCCTTGTCCGTGCCACATGCAGCTGCTGCACTTGCTACGGAGGAAGGTTTGTCGGGAATGGCGCCTCGCATGACTGCTACAGAAGTCGTGTCCTCTTCTGTGCCACCTGCAGCAGCCTTCATTCTGCCACACCTGGCAAGGAAGAAGGTTGCAGTTCTGTGGCCTTCTTCTGCAAGTGTTCACAGACTCCCTTTCCGCTTGGCTCTCTTTCTAAGACCAGGCCAAGCGCAAGAGGAAGCCCTTGAGTGCTAGAGGGACAGCTTCCGCCAGGTTTTATCCCAACCCTGTGTTCAGTCCAGAAGGTGCAATCTGGGGAAATCCTGATTAAAAAAGAAACTGAAGCAGATTTCCATATGGCCCTGTTGGCTAAATAATACCGTCTCTATCTGCAAAATAGAAGTTGACATGCCAGCATCTCCAGCTAAGGTCTGGGAAACCCTGTTTTGGAAAGCCCGTAGAACCACTGCCAGACAGTGCAGATTGGAAGTGGGCACCTTGTGACTCTCCAGGAGCATTGCTGGCTGCTGCTTCTGTCAGCCTGGTCAGCGTCATCAATGGCGAGCGATAACTGGTGCTGGAAAGAGAGGAAGCTGCCCCATGTTTAGCTAGGCTATGCATCCATCCAACACTCACTGGGGTTGTCAGAATGCACAGACAGCAGCTGCCCAGGGATTTGGGTGGTTGTCCAGCCCTAGCTGGAGAGGCCAGGGAGTGAACCTGGAGATTTTTGGCATAAAGAGCAGGTGGTCTGCCACTAAGCTATGTCCTCTGGACTCCCACAACACACCTGGGGGGACGGTTTCATATCTTTTTTAAAGGAGGAAATGCATTCCCGAAAGGGCAGACAAAAGGGGATGCAGGTTTGCACACAAATTTCATATGCTGATTTGAATGTATATGGGCAAACTCAGTAATAATCACTACAATCTAAACAGAAGTACAATACATGTTACCCTCTCAGAGAACACTGCCCAAAGGTAACCTGAAGCATGCCTACGCAGTCCGCTGACCTGGTGCTAACTCTTGATGGGTAACTTCAAAACCATGGCTGCTCTCCTTCCTACAGTCTTTTGATTTTGAACCAGTCTTGGACTAGATTGACCTCTGCTGCACCTTCACATGGAGAACTGCACTCTATTCAACAGTACACCTGGCCATTCTGTTGGTTTAATCATCATTTAATTCATGCCATTGCTAAACCTTGGTTGTGACATACAGAGACAGGCATCCAGATAACTGGTGGATATTTGGACTGTAATTCCTAGCCAGCATGATTAATGGTTCAGGCTCATGGGAGCTCCAAATATCCAAATGGCACACCGTTGCCTCCTCCTGTATTCCATGAACGAGGCTTGGAAATGGATAGAACTGAAGGAATAGAATGACCAAATCAAATCCAGTTGTCTATTTCACCCCTGATTCACTCACTTGCTTCTTTGACACCATTTCCCTCTCTTCCTCTTCCCCCTGAGACCAGAGGCCATGGCCTTTACCATGCTTTGTAAGTATGTTCAGAAGCTTCTTCTTTCTGGCACCTCTTTCTTTAGGCACAGTTGTCCTAAACCCGAGATCTAGGAGATACATATCTGAAAACATCCGTTTCCAGTTTCTGTGGCTGCTGCATGATGGAGCATTGCATAACACAGTACAAATTAACTGGCTAAATTGGCATCATATCATCTGATTTTCTGGCAGACTTTACAGTGCTAAGTATTTACCAAAAAGGCAATTGGAATGCACAAGGCATACAGAATTATAATTTATTAACACATCTACAGTAGTTGCACATATTATCACCATAAACCTCACCTGTGATTTTCTGGGTTAAATCAGGTTCTTTCCCAGTGGCCCATCAAGTTCCAGAAAATCTGGTTTCTCAAGCAAAAACCCAGCATAATGATTTTACTCTTATTTTTCCCTTCCTCCCTACTTCATTTAATGCACCAATGTAATTGCTCAAATGGAGTTTTAAAATTAAGGCTATAAATACAAATTTGGGTTTTGCAGGACATCACACTATGGACTTTTAATGAGTCAACAAAAAATGTAAGTTTCTCTTCTCTAGAACTCCACATGTAGGCAATTTACTAATAATGAATAATAAATATATTTTAATAGCTGCTATGTTTCCTGTGCCACATATGTGATTTAGAGGCAGCATGGGAGCCCTTTCTGTCTGGCCACCAGTTGCTTTGGGTGGAGGGGACATAGGGATGATGAAAAGAATGCTAGATATGTAACTGAATAGTTTTTACCTGAATAAGCAATTTCTTCTTCCAATATTGCCTATTTTCAAGATGAACTAGTAGCAATAAACGATTTTTGCAGATTCTAGTATATTTCCAATTGCATAATTACAATTACCAAAGCTAAGACTAACGCATTGCCTTTATAGACCACATCTTTGAAATGTTCCTGTAGCATAGTTTAGAGCAGCAGGATCCAAGTCAGGGAAAAAACTCCTTATTATTTCTGCCTTGTGGATTCCTTCGGCAGTGTGAGGTATCAACTAATTGTGGGCATGATCAAGCCACTTTTAAATTTCATGGCGTGGTAGGAAAGCAATGCACATCCTTAAATCAGGGTAACTCACTAGGACTTAAGCACTTTCGTCTCAGTGGGCCAGAGTGTTCCTTACATTGCAGTCTAAGGCAACCTTCTATAGCCTTCTGCAGTTTTGGTCCAGAACTCTTCATCCTCCCTGATCACTGGCCCTGCTGGCTGGAACTGATGGGAATTATGAGGGAGGGGTGGGAAAGAGAGACCCAGGTCAACAGATGCTGGTTTGGGGACTTAGTTTATCTTTTTTGTTGCATATATAGAATTATGTTTGGTATCAGTTACATCAATATGGATTATGAAGGTGTGATTTGATTTGAAATTGAAAATTAAGAATGAGGTTATGGAGGGACATTTACAACTTGCCACTAAAAAGTTTGACATGTATCTTGGGGTTCCTCCTTAGGTCAAAAGAACTTTGAGCATGTTAGTGCAAATTGTCTGGGAAGCTCTGCCCATCCCAACATTGCAGCCATCTTTTACTTAAAGGTGTCTACTTTGAAGAACTATCAAAGGTATTTTGCAGGTAGCTGAACAGTTTTTACTAAACTAAAGAAATTTCTCAAGAGGACTCAATACATCTCTTAAGGTACAGATGAACAGGTACAAACCAGCAAATCAGGAATTCTTTAAAATATCAACACCCTATTTCAAGCTGGTGTAATTCACATGGGATATTAATCACATTTCATGAAAACAGTTTTCACTGAAATCAGCAACTGGTTCAATTGCAATAATAGAAACAGTGGATTGTGTGAGAGCATACAGAAACTTGAAAAGCACTGCTGATCGGGAAATGAAGCTGAGCTATCTAGCTTTGGTTTACAAACTGCAGCAGGGCCACTTATCATAGAAAGCAGCAGAAGAAAAGTGGGTTGCAGGGATGATAGCAGAATCTAGGTCTGTAATTATCCTGGGCCATCTACTCTTCTGTGGACTTGGGCCTTTATCCACCAGGTAGATACCTGGGCTGCTTAGCATAGCCCTGTGTCCTCTATTACAGAGGACACCATTTGAAGGGCTGTCCAATCCAATTCTAGTTTCCAGATAGAAGTACTCAGGAAGTATCCATAACAATTAGCACCTGAATAGGAAGGCACAAAGTTAACCTAGTCACAGTCTTCCATAGGATGGTGAGATGTACTGTATTTCTGTTTAACATACTTCCAAAATCTTCATCCAGACATAAAATTAGTATAGGGATATTCTTTGCAAATTGATGATCTCTCTTGGGGAGTGACTTTTTTTTCTTATATTAGCACCTTATAATGAACCAAATTAGGTAACTTGGGCACTTATGCATGGGCGACCTGGGTAGCAGCCGTGGTGTTGTCCACAGACTGGCCCTCAGGCGCCTTCAATCCGATCCCTATGGCAGCTGCAAACTCATGTCACTCCTAGGATCAGACCACTGGCTTTAAAACAGCATGTCTGGGCTTGTGTTTCCTTTATATTTTCTGATGTCCTAACCAAGTGAGTGATCAGTTCTCCATTTTTCCCCAATTCACTGGAAATATGCCTGCAGCTACCCAAATAATTATTACTGCTTAGATATGAGATGCTTGAATAAATTTTATCTGTGTGTGTCTTTTCAAAGTGGGTATCAAGGAAAGCTGCATTTTCTTATTTTTTACTTCAAAGTGTATTTATAATATGGCCTAAAAGTTTCTTAGTCCCGTTCCTCAGCCTAACACTCTAGAATTCGATTAATGGAGACATCCTAGCACTTACGTCAAGTTATGTTGCACATAAATGGGGATAAAAGGATTACTGGGCTATAAATCAATTGATATATTCAGATGATATAAATCTCAAGGACACGGGGTTTCAATGTTAATGGAATGCAGGATTTCATTGGCTAATCACAATTTAAATTCTACACCACTACATCACTGAAGTTTTGAGGTTTTCCTCATAAAATATGGTTATGCTAACGAATAAAAAGCCATATATTACATACATATCATTCTGCATATATTAGTCCCATTAATATAACCAGGGCTAATATGGGATAATTGCTGGTACTCCAGTTTAACTGTTGTCTGAGTGTGTTTATATCAGTATAATAAACTAGTAGGACTGCAAGATTAAATCAATTATTCGGTACAGTCAACTAAATCTTTATTCAGCGATTATACTTTGGACTTCAATTAATCGGTGAACTGGCAACATCGGTGAACTGGAGGAAGCATTAAAAGGTTGCTCTTTCTCAAAATCAATACAGGCATTTGCTTCACCCCCCATACTGGTTTTAATGGAATAAACTTAGAAGTGGGCACATATTTTGCTATTCAGAACACACCCATTACTGTTTTCATTCCATCAAGAGGGCCCATCAGAAACTGCAGTTGTGTTTGGTTAGAGTGACTACGAAGGGTTCTTTTCTATGGAGTTTCCACGGAAATGATGGGATGAACTTGTCTATTGAGGCTCCATTCTAAGGAGGTGCCCCTGTGAAGCTTCTGATCTTGGCCTTCCTTCACCTGACATGCAAGTCATCTAGACAGGCAGTTTGGGTTGACTAGTTAAAGTGTTTCAGTTGGGAGGGAAGGAGGCCGGAGCAACACAAGGATCCTGCACATATGGGCGGCCCTGACCTATTCTTCGTCCAGCCTGTTCCTTACCCCATTTTCCTCTTCCAAGTTTCCTTACACATGACCTCCAAGGTCAGAATTCCATTTCTAGGTGCCAGGTGACCATAGGACCACTTTCCCTGGGTGCAATCATATGAATGTTTAGACAGGATAAAAGTCCTACACTCCCAGCTCTCCCCGCCTGGGCAATCTGAGAGCTGTAAGCATGTATGAAAACGGTCATTTTGCTCACCAAACATCTGAGCATGCCCTGTTTCAATTTTCCATCGAACATCTTGATATATATTTTAAAATCAAGTCTGGGGTGTGTTAGTCTCATTCCCAACACCCAATCAATTCATGCTAGTTTCCCAGTTTGTGCTCATTTCCTCAGTAGAATGAATCAGCCCTGCTTTCATACATGGAAGAGGTCCCCGCAAATGTAAGAAAACCTTCCTTTTGATCACAGCATGATTTCTGCAACATTCCTGTCCATGCAGATTGAGCAGCAATTGCAAACGGGAAGAGAGCTGGGCAGGAGACAAGCGGCACAATGATATTCGGAGAATACATGAACATTGCTCATTCGCTCAGCCCAAATTGGAGCCTGAGCCAGAATGGAAGCATCGGAAGAGCTCAGGAGTTAGCATAGTCCCTGTTGCCAGTTCTGCTACCGGAGGGACTGACTGGCAGGCCACTTCTCACAGAGTTGGGAAGCTTCAGGAGACGCTTCCAGGGAGACAAGACCAGCCCCACACTGCAGTGTGGAGAGGGCGAGGCCTATCATTTTCATGTCGTGGTTCCCTTGCATGCCAGTTTATTATTGTTGTTGTTACACAGTCAAAGAATTGAGCTTCCCATGTGGGGGGAAAGGACCTATTTTCTGTTCTGCTTTCATTATCTGCTCCTTATAGGGCTCACAGGGCTGAAGGGTCTTTGAGATGCAATGCAAGGTATAAGCTATTTAGAGGATCTCATGTACTGGAAAACAACTTAGAAATCTATTTTGAAAAAACCAAAAAATCTTTTTAAAAATTCCCTGTTTATTCCCATAGGATCACATTTGCAAGGATCACAATATCTTTCTCTGCTGACTTGTTGCAGATCAGGCTGACAAACTACGACTGCAAAGGGAATTGGGCAGCACCGGATAGCAAAGTGGGGTGAGTATAACTTGCGAAGGGTGTGTTGCCTTCTGGCTTTACGCAGTGCGGTGAATTTATTTTGACTGTTGCAAAAATGCCAGTGAGGGACTACTGGAGAAGCTGATTACGCTAGATGAGAAGAGCAGAACAGCCTCCTCCTTCTCCTCCTCCTCCTCCTCGTCTAAAGGACACATTATGCCTACAGGGTGCAATGCCATTCTGCAATGTAAGTAAAACCAAACATGACAAGTATTCTTAAGTGGTATGACTTTTGTGAAATGCACTCAGCTTTATGCTAGATGAATACGGCAACGGGCATTTGGCAAAAGACTTATTTTCTGTTAAGCTAAAAAATGGCTTTCAACATCCCTCCATGCTTCTAAGCCAGAGTAGGTTGCATTGCATTATATCCCCTGAGTACCATTCTGCAGCCAGCAAAGACTCTTGTAGGTTACATGATGACACCAGGGTACTCCATTTGAAATAATGGGAGTAAGCTGAGAAGACATGACCCGAAGCAACTGGAAGAGGGGAGAAGCTGGCATGGGAAGATATTAAATCACACTTTCTTTTGTCCTTGCCAATTATGTATTCAGGTTTTATGTCAGTGTTTCATATATCATCAGTTGCATTGCTTTGTAGACTCAATTTGTGCTGCCTAATCAGAGACACGTCTCTCTGATGTCATGTTGGACACTGGCTAGCAGCCACAGTGACCAGGGAAATCAAGGCTTACCAAGAAATAAAATGACAGCATTTCAAATAAAATAAAACTATTCATTTTAAACCGAGCTAAAGAAAACACTTGCATGAAAGAGGAGAGGTCATTTCCAACTGTTACTTCATAGTGTATTCTGGCACCAGGCCAGTGGAGCAGGAGACAAAGCTTGTAATAACAAGAGATTTAAATATCTCCCCCACCCCACCCCACCCAGAGCCCAGCTAATAATTTACAAGGAGTCTGACAATGCCAGAACCCTCCAGAAAACAATGTACTGCCCTATTTGGGTAGGCAGTCAAATACATATAACTTTTTCTCCACCCACATTTGAGAAAGTCAAGTCGGGCCATCTGCTACGGAACCTTATAGGGCAGGGGTGTGCGGCCGAATCTTGCCTGCACCTCTTCTGGGAGGTTCCCCAGAGGGAGGAGCTCAGGCTCCAAGCTCTGCCCCCGGGAAGAACCCTATCAGAAGAACCCTGCTATCTGACAGCAGAGCTATCATGGGAGAGGCACATTCTCCCCTGCCAAGGAAAGTGGCTGCTCTTCCTGGCCTAACGCATCCTGCCAGCCCCTCCTCCCCAGTGGCTCCTTCTGATCTGAGATATCAGCAGAGGGGTGGTCTGAGCAAAACTGGCATGCTTGCCCCACTGCCATGGGCTATACAACTTTGCTTCTTGTGAATCATGTTGGAAAAAACTGAGCCATTTTAGGACCATTTAGGAAAACGGCTTGGTCTAGCTGTGAACAATTACAGATCATGGCCTGAGTATGTGTGCGAAATGTGGATATTCACCCACCTTTCCCTGTACTATAAATTTTATTTTTGAAATGCGGGAAAAAGCTGCAGGTGTAGCTAGTATATAATGCAGCAGCTAGGACTCTCAGTGGAGGGCCTAATTTTATAGGTATTGCACCTGTGTTGAAAAAACTACTCTGACTTATGTTAGCTACAAAGCCATGTTCAACCTTATGTTGTTGACATATAAGGTTCTAAATGTCTCAGGAGCAGCGTACAAAGCTGTCCACCATTCCTTACCCAGTCAACCCTGATACTTTCTGAGTAGGCCTTACTAGTTATTCTACAACCAGTGAAATGCTGCCACATGGTGATATATAAGAAGGCCTTCTTCGTGGTGGTACCACCCTTGGGAACACTCTCTCACCTGTGGTTTGAGAGGCAGAAACAGTGACAAACCTTTGCACATCTTGAAAACACAACTGTTCACACAGGCTTTCCCTGATCCACAGACAACTCTATTACGACTGTTTTATGATTTCTGTGTTTATATTAATGAAATGCTCATCATGTTTGTAAAGTTTTTGCATTTATTATTTGTTACATTATTGTTACATTGCATTTACATATTACTGCCTTGCATCTTACCCTCTTACCTTGCTATGTTGTGTTTGAATGTGAACAACTCAGGGAATGGTATTATTCAGGATATAACAGTATTGCAAGAAAGCAAACAGCAGAGACGGCACAGCACCACATGCACTTAAGAGCCAGCAGGAGTGGCAAACGGAGGAAATGAATATCGGTACCACCAGGAGTAACTGCTGTACAATGCTGACACCAAGCTTCTGTGAGACTATCATGTTCGGTGCTCTGCACGGCTTATGAACACTACGAGGTGCTGCTGGGCAGCCTTAACTGGTGTGCAAGCGGCTATTCCTCTTCTGAAACACAATCCTTTATCATATTTTAATTAATTACAAAGTTAAAAATTAAATCTTTCTTCTGTCCTTCATAATAATCCCCCTAGATCAGTTTTTGTCCATGTTAATGGAGAACACATTCCCAGTAAGATTTAATTTCAAACTTTTTTATAATTATGGTTAAAATTAAATCTTACTGTGGGCTGTATTACACATTAGTAAGAATGAAAGCCAGCCTAGGAGGATTATCAAACAGGACCTTAGTATGATTTATTTTTAACTTTTGTAATTAATTAAAATCTTGGGATAGCAATCTTGTTTGGGGGTGAAAGGTTTCTCATTAACAAAAAAGACCCCCAAAGTATTTCCATTGTTCAGAGGGCTTGCTGGGCTGCAAAATATACTCTGGGAGACTTTTAAAAACTTACACTGAAGGCATCCCTAGTTCTGAGCTTGCTCAGCTTTAGCAGAAAAATATAATGCATAACACAGGTGTGCTCTTTAGATACATAGGCATGTTCTAAATTTATGCCTCATTAAAGGCCACTATGCTCATTTTTAAGCCCTATGAACTTGTGTAGGGGGTTGAAAAGGGCCCAACCCTGAAGTGGACCACATTTTAAAGACTCCAGATCTGAGTCTGCTTCTGTGCACAATTCAGAAGTACTCGCTGTGAGCTACAAAGTCTTTTTCAGCTTGAGAACATACAACCTGAAAGACTGCCTTCTGCCCTACAACCCTGACCAGATTTTAAGATCCATAGCAGAAGCCCTTCTGATACTGCCTTTGATAGTGATCCAAGAAAGACCCTCGGTGAGAGTAGACCCAGGATCCTGAAACACTTGCCAAGGGAAGCTAGGTTGGCTTCTTCTCTTTCCTTTACTCAGCAGGCAAATAGGGCTTCGTTCGATGAAGGCTTTGGCACTTCAGCAGATCTGTTGGTTTGGGTGTTGCTTCAAGTCTATGGTTGTTGTGTTTCAAATGGTGAGGTTCTCTAGATGAGTCTGTTAACCCTCTGTATCTATTTCTGGTACCTACCTTGTTGGTAGGATCACAGTTTTACACAATGGGTTTTACATTTTGTCCTTTCTGTTATTTAAACTGCAGAACCTCCAGCTGGTTACACTGCTGGGAACTTGAACATTGTTTCAGGATTTAAAAAAATAATCATAATGCTGCATTTTATCGGCTCTTCTCCCCTGCCTCATAAGTGTTCCTAAAAAACAAGCACAACTGGAAGACCATGCTTCTGTCTAAAACACCTGTATACTAAATTAAGAGTCAGGAATGAAAAGTGCACATTAAAAACTTCATGTACAAACAATAAAACTGTTTGATTATATTTGTTGTATTACTGTTTTAATCAAGTTTTTAAATTTATTTTTAAAATTCCTACAATTGTGAGCCATCTTGTATTTTCCCAGCATTTCTAAGGGGGTATCTACATTCACTACTTTAAAGGTTTCACTTCCACTGAAACTCACTTTGGTTCTCTAGAAGTTCATGAGATGTTTCACCTGAGCAGGGAAATGCACAAATTCACTTTAGAGAAGTATTGACAACAGTTTGGTTAGAAATGCCTTTTTGTTCTCTGTGTCATTGCTCAGAAGGATTGTCTTAATTGGATCTTCCAAACTAGGTCTGAAAGATGAGTTTGTGTGAAATTCAGCAGCATTTTTTGAACTGCGGAGAGAGTAGCAGTCAGGCCTATCCAACAACAGAAGCAACCCAAACAATCATTGGAGCAAAAATATTTTGGAGGGCATTGGTGAATTCAACTGCAAAAGGAGAAGGGCACCCCAGAGTAACTGACAATGACACAGAGGATGCTGGGATATTTTGTGCTAGGGATGCGAGGCAGCCGTCCCAGCATCTTTAGCAACAGTGGGTTCATGCTGTAGCACTGCAGCTTGGAGTCTACTGCGTGTATCGAAGGTAGGCCCAACTTTCAGCTTAATTCTCCTCGTATGTTCTTGCCTGTACCCAATGAACAAAATCTCAGTTGTATGCTCTAGAGCAGGGGTCCTCAAACTTTTTCAACAGGGGGACAGTTGAAAGGTGCTGGCGGTGGACACAAGCACTCTCAGGTCGGGGGGGAGATAGGTGCGATCGCGGGCATGCTGGGGGAGACCGGTGTGATCATGGGTGCGCTCGGGGGAGAGGCTGGTGTGATCTCGGGCATGCATGCGGTGGGCACGGTGAGGTGGCGGTGGTAGGCGTGCACGCGCACGGTGAGGCAGCGGCTTGCTTGCTTGGAGATTTTCTCTGAGCGAGTCCAAAACCTCTGAGGTGGACCAGATCTGGCCCACGGGCCGTAGTTTGAGGACCCATGCTCCAGAGCAAAGAACAATGAACTAAAATAGGAAACAGTGTGAGTGCACATGCAGAATATCACATAGTAGATGTCAAGGCATATACCGATGATGAATGCCTATTCATGGGGAGTGAGGCTGGTGATGAAATAGCATTTTGCTGCCACTATGAAATCCTCTCTGTGGCTCCCAGCAAAGCTTTTCAGGGCTATCTGGGACCTTTTGCAGGCTGGCTGCAAGGGCACTGTCTATTTGTCTGAGGCCCACTGGAATGAATTTGCTAGGCACTGCCAAAACAAAATCTCTGGCATCTACCAGGGCTTAGACTCCAGTGCCACAGAAGGAGGATCAGGTGAGTAATCCAGAACACTGCCTCGTCTAGTTGTCTTGGCCAAGTTGAAACTGGTAAAGCTTGAGGACACTGACAAATTGCTTGGGCAGGTTCATGCAACTAATTCTGTGTTGATTCTGTATTATTTTATCAAAACTGGCAGGGGGAAGATGGCCAGTTGGGCATGGAAAATGATTGTGACTTCCTTGAAAGAGAAAGTGGTCCCTGGGACACCTGCAAGAGGCAATGGTAGGCCTGCTGCAGAAGAAACCCTCCTGGATCTAAAGAAACTTGCACATTTTAGGCCAGTGGCAACTGTTCCTTTCCTGGAAAAGGTTCTTAGGCAGGTGGTTGCCAACCAGTTTCACACTCTCTTGGATGAGACTGAGCATCAGGATCCCTTTCAGGGTTCAGGCTCCAGGCTCCAGGGTTCAGGCATGGAAACAGACTTAGTTGCCCTGCATGCCCTAATTTGGGAGAGAGGCAGGGGAAATGTGACATATCAGTTCTTGAACTTCAGCAACTTTGATACCATATCATCCATGGTGTTCTTCTGGACTGATCATCTGAATTATGAAAGGATGGTATCACTCATACTTGGATGGGCAGCTGCAGAAGGTAGTACTTGGGGAATATTGCTCAGCTCTGTGTTTTGTCCAGTGTGGTATTCTGCAGTGGTCAGTTTTATCTTCCTTTCTGTTTAACACCTACAAGAAACTGTTGAGTGTGGTTGTGCTGGTTTTTGGAGTGCCCCATCAACAGTATGCTGATGATACACTGTTCCGTTTTTTCTTTTCACCTTTATCACGTGAGGTTATGGATGCACTAGATCAGTGCCTGGACGTGACAGCAGACTGGGTGAGGGCTAATATACTGAAGTTCAGTCCAGACAGTACTGAGGTGTTGTCAGTGGGTAGCTGTTCTGATCAGATGGAAGCTACTCTCTGTCCTGGATGGGAATTGCTTCCAACCCCTGAAGGAGCATAAGATTCTTCTTTCCAACCTTTCCCACTTGGTCTCAGGTAAGCTCAGTGGCATGGAATACCATCTACTCGTGGTTCAGCATGGCCCTGTCTGGGCAGGGATGACGTGGCTTTTGTTGCCTACTCACAGATAACCTCCAGACTAGATTACTGTAATGCAGTCTGCATGGGCCGCCTTTGAAGATGTTCAGAAGCTACAGGTCATGGAAAATGTGGCAGCCTGATTGCTGATGCAGAAAAATTAGAAAAGGTCCAGAAAGGGCAACAAAAGTGATCCAGGGTTTGGAAACTCTGCCCTATGAAGAGAGCCTGAGAGAACTAGACATGTTCAGCCTTGAGAAGAGAAGACGGAGGGGAGACAAGATATCCCTTTATAAATACCTCAAAGGCTGTCACAAAGAGGAAGGTCAAGATCACTTCTCACAGAGACCAGGGTGTAGGACACAGAATAATCAATTCAGGTTGGGACAACCCAGATTCAGAATAGATATCAGGAAAAGCTTCCTCACTGTCAGGTGAAGACTATAGTGGAGCCAGCTGCCTAGAGAGGTGGCGGGCTCTCCCACACTAGAGACGTTGAAGAAGAAACTGGATGGCCATCTGAGTGGGATGGTATAAACTGGTGTCCTGGAACACCAGGGAGTTGAACCCGATGGCCTTCATGGCCCCTTCCAACTTACTATTCTATGATAAAGAGAAGGCCAATTTTTGCCTGTTTGCAATGGCAGCCTGTTATTTTTGAGCCAGAATCAAGATGTATATTTGGCTTATAAAACTGTCCCTGGCTTGGGATCACAGTAATGTATGTAATGTCTCTCCTGAAAAGAACCTACTCATACACTATGTTCATAATTTAAGGCCCTCCTCACAAAGTGGCTACAAAAACAGGACCTTCTCAGCGTGGTCCCCAATTATAGAATGATTCCCCTTATAAGTACCACTTGGTGCTCAAGATTGTGTTAAGACCATTCTTTTCTATCAGGTGTTTGGTAGCATATGAAGAATTTTTGATGAATTTTCTTGTTGATTGTTTAAAATTGTTTTAGATATATGTTTCTTGCTGTGTGTTGTCTTTTCATATGTGCACATGTATATGGCTTTTATAATGTATTTTAAGGTTTCCTCCTTTGTAAACCACGTAGATAAAAATGAAATGAAACACCTAAGGTCTATATCTGAGTGCCTCAGCTAAGGAAGGGGGAGTTCAGAAGATAGCAACAGGAGAGGGGGCCTTCTTGGTCGTAGAACTGAAATACGCCTCCCAGCTAGGCCTGCCTGATACCAATGTTTTTATATTTTTAGCATCACTTAACTCTTTCTTCTACTCCCAACCCTTTGACATGTTTTTCAATATTCATGGAAGCGGGCTGGTGGGGTGGGGTGTCATCTTGGTAGTTTTATTTTTAATGGATTGAAACATTTTCAAACCACTTCATGTTTTTGTACGTTGACGGTTTTATATTCTGTTTCATCCTGTTTTGAACCACCTAAAGAGTTTCAGCTGTTGGTCATATACCCATATAATGAGTGAACACATTCATTTTGATAAGACGGACACTGGATACAGCGCCAAGATTTTTCCATGCCTGCCGTGAGTGGAAACCCTAGCAGGAAACATGCACCCTCCATGCAATCCCCGCCATTGGCCTGTGGCTGGCACGTTTGGCGAGGGCCAGGACGCTCAGGACATGGCTCTTCACTGCAGGCCGGGCTGGGCAGGCACGTGTACTGGTAAATTTCCTGAGCACATGGCTCGGTCTGTCCACCTTCTAGACAACTGAGAGCATTGATTGCTTGCTTTTGGGAGTCCCTGTGACCCATCTCATAATGAATTGTGATGACTTTGCTGGGAAAGGTTTGAAATGCTTCCCGTTAAACTCTTGACATAGTATCCCAAGCAGAAGAAGAAGAGGGAGAGAAGAGAGAGAGAGAGAGAATGTTTCTGGCACATATTTTATTAAGCCCTTTAGGTCCTTTTACAAGAGAGGAAATACCAATTAACGTATAATTTAGCAGAACAAAATATTATCCCATTTCAACCAGTGCCCACTTCCTTGAAGTTTATTCAAGCATTAATAACCGTTTAATGCAATTTAACTACACTGAGGTATCCGTTACATTAATATCATATATCCATCAGGAAATTAGAGTTTTGTCTCCATGAATTTTGTATTACAAGAAAGTCTTTATGATTTTATTCTGCACTTTATGGTCGGTAATTTAAGTTTTAAAATGGTTCAGATAGCTTCCTAGTTGCTCTCTTCTACAGTGTATTATGGCTAACAAATTGTTACTGATGTTAAAAGATCATGAACACATCATTTATTAAGCAGCACTGTATAGATAACTTCCAGTAGAACAGGGCCGTCCTTAATCGTTAAGTAACAGGGATAGGAAAAGTCTCAGATGTTTAGACTTTTTCACATTCAGTCCTCTTAAAGTTTCTGGAAGCCTGAAACCCGTTTGTGTCCCTCAAGGGAAGTCCAGGAGACTGGAAGGTATGCAAGGCTTTCAGGAGGTGGCGCGCGCGCGCACACACACACACACACATCTCTGCAGCCAGAGTACATCACAACTCAGTATCAGAATTTCCTTTAAGTTGTAGGATTTGGATCCAGACTGTGTGAGATAATAAGAGAGTACCTGTGACTCTGAGCATTTCCAGGGTTCGTTTTCCTGGACTTTGAATACCCAGCATTAGGAGTAACAGCATCCCAAACTATTATAATTCCTAGATGCAGAGATTCTAGATGGGCTTGAAAGCTCCGAAACGTCTCATTGGCATGGGTGACTTAGCCATGTCATTGATACTGCCGGGTTGTTGTTTTTTCATTGAGTGGCATTTGGGTTTCATGCATTTTTGCTTTGTGTTGATATTTGATGTTAATCCTTTATGATGTTTGAGGCACATTGTTTGGTACTTTTAAAGCAAAGGTGATTTAGACATTTTAAAACAGAATGTTTAAAATGTTTAAAATTAAACACTACAGCAAGCGATTGCCAGTTTCTTTAATGTGGAAATAAGATTGGACATCTAACAAATGTAGGCTTCCTCCTCATGCTTCCTAGAATATAGATCAGATTATCATTGCTTAAAATACAGTCATCTGAGAAATCTTTCTCTAATTTGTTGCATGCATTTTAGAAATGTAAAAGCAAACAATTGTGACGCGGCTAAGAAAAATTAAATTGAATTAGACTGGCTTTAGCTCAGTGGTACGTTGTTCTTCAGGCTGCTCCAATGGCATTTTTGTTCATCCCTCTAATTAATAACTCCTTCTCAGTCTGAAATCTGACAATGTCCAGCTCTTGGGGGAAAATGAAATCATGAAGTTTGATTCTGTCCTCTATGCTTTTCGATATTACACTCGACCCCCAGAGAAACCCTTGGGGACGGGGACCAGGGTTTCATCAGTATCCTGATGATGCTCAACATTGTGAGAAGGCCACAGATGTTCTGCTTTAGTGCACAGGATCAGTGATGGGTCCTGAGGGTGAATGGGGGTGAAAAAAATGAGATTAATCCTAGATGAGGCAAAGATGATACAGGTCAGGAATCTGACTGTTCTAGGGATGAAAGGGCATCAGGCCAATCTTCTCTCTTCTAAGTATGGCACTTTGGGGTAGGGTGAGACTCAGTTTTGGGTGCAGTCCAGTGTTCTCCACCACAGAGGCACATAACACTGATGTGCATCCAATGGAGCAAGGTGTGGCAGTGGTGAACTCTACCACCAGGTTGCCTTGTGCCATGCATTTCATCTAGATGGCCAGTTGTGGCTGTCTAAATGAAGCATCAGAGAGGAGGAGGAAGGGTGCTGGAAAGGGTGCAAGCCATTGGCCCCAGATTCCTCCTCACCCTGCCGCCTAGCAGGGCCTGTATCCTCCTGTTGAGGCCCAGTTGCTTGAGGTCCAGCCCATGCAGTTCTTTCCATGCTGTCTGTGAGCGGGGTTGGCTGGAGGCTCAGGCACCCAAGGCCCAGGTACAGATAGTCCTATGTTCCTTCCTAAGACAACTTTAAGAGGCCATGGCATGGTGCCCTTACTTAACACTAACGTTAGGGCATGGAATGGGCTTCCACAGGAGGTGGTTGAAGCCCCATTGGTGAGGGTGTTCAAGGATAGGCTGGACATGCATATGGTAGGCGGGTCATGAGTAGAGCCGGCTGGATCCAGCGGGTCAGACTAGATGGCCCAGGAGGCCCCTTCTGACTCACCCTGTTTCTATGTTTCTATGTTTCTGTGTTTGCTTTGTCAGCCCTCAGAGGCATCTATTTGGTGAGGTTCACATGCCATCCCAGCTGGACTATCTGCATATCTTTCCTCTTTTGCCTTTGTCACTTGGGTGATGCAGAGAGTTAATAGTGGATAGAATGTAAGATTTGGACTAGTCAATTATTCTAAGCATGAATTAGACCTGAATCAAATGTTTCTTCTTCTGAAAATTTTGTTTGAATTTTGAGGTGATGTAGAAGGGTAGATTAACTGGGAAAGAGAGGTCGTTATTTGTTTTTCCGCGCCAGGCAAAGACCTTTTTATTCAAGCGGCATTTTAACTGTTAACATTATTGGTTTTATTTGGCCAAGGCGGCTTATTTTATACTGTATTGTTGTATTTTAATTTAATATTTATATTTTTAATTTATATTATAATTATTTTAACTTGATGATGTGAGCCACCCCGAGGCTTCGGCGAATGGGGCGGCATAAAAATGTTTTAATAAATAAAAAATAAATAAATAAAGGCAATTCCAATATCAACAAGTTTCATGAAAATACTTCTGGATTGGGAATGGAGTTGTGTAACCTGTTTTATGATACCGGGTTATCGTCAAGACTAGAAACTTGTGAGTTTTTCACTGTCATTTCTCCTTACTCAGTTCTTCTTTTCAATGCGCAGCTTTTGCAGGGTTAGAGGCGAGGTGGAGTTGCCCCCATAATGTTAGCAGATTTCTGGCAAAATCATTTTTCCCAAAGGCATTACTTAGCCACTCTGTTCACGTAAATAAGAAAACTACAGAGTCAATGAGAAAAGGGTGTGCATTAAGTTTCTTTTTACTGACAGGCTGAGTGGAGAATTAAAAAAAAAAGCCCTGTCATATTGTTGATATGTTTCTCCTTGTTGTGCCTTTTGGCATCAATGGCTAATTAGATGAGCCCAAAACTGCTTTTTCTGCAAGTCTTTTCAATCCTTTCATACTATTTATTTGTCCAGCAGGCTTTAATATTATTAAAATGTTTCTATTGGAGAGAAGAAATATGTAGGCCAAAATTCTGTATAGAAGTTCAAAAGTGCCGTTTTGCCAGAGGAAGGTTACCACCAAAGGATGATATTTGGGTGAACTCTTCAGTCAATTACAAACAAGAGAAAGCACCTTCCTTCCTTCGCTCCCTCCCCTCCTTCCTTCCTTCTCTCTCTTCCCCCCTTCCCCCCTTCCCTCCTTCCTTCCTTCCTTCCTTCCTTCCTTCCTTCCTTCCTTCCTTCCTTCCTCTGTGTGAATGGTAAATACAATAATATAGCAGAATCAAGAAACATACATACATTATGTGAGACTGTATCACTATATTTGCACACAAGCTCTGCTATAGTCATCTTATATGATGGTCTATTTTCAATATTCATCACTGGAAATTTGGGAGGTGATTGCTGGCTTTCTTTATGTATACATTTATTACAAGATGCTAATATCCAGAGCTGTGCACACATGGCCTCTCAAGATCCCCGTCCTATCTGTGGACAAATAAATTGTGTGCATCTCTTTTCCTAAGGGGAACTTTTCAGATTTTTTTGCATTGTTTATGCTTGTGGACTACGAAGTGGCACCACCAGTAGCAATGAAGGAAGCCATGCTGGATCAGACCAAGGACTCATCTAATCTCACCAGCTGCCCACAGGAAACCCACAGTCAGAACGTAAGTGAAACTATCAAAGGTTGTAGGATGTATATAATCTTTCTGGCAAAGGGGGGAAAACCACTGAGGTTATTAGGGCAACTTCAAAGAAAGAAGGTTGAGGATTGCAGGCAAAACCTTTCCACAGCACCTTAAAAATATGAAAAAACAAAGGGTCATCAACTCATTTGAAAAAAAAGTAAAAAGAACTTTTATAAGAAGCAGGACATTTGGATAGATTTTATTGCTCTCTGACAAAACAGGGATAGATTTAACTTATTTTGGAGAATGTTTTTGTCACAAACTTTTCAAAACAAGCAAAACTGAATAACTGCTGCCATCTCATAAAACCTCATATGTACAGAAAATGGACATTATACAGCCTTCAGATGATGCAGTGATAATCTGGAAGACAAATATACAGCCGACGAAGAAGCTGACAAATGAGCAATGCTGGAGTCCTGAATGGAAGTGAAACGAAACCAAGGGAATGTGATTGTGTATTGGAGGGTTTAAAGGAGCTCCTCATAATCATCTGTTTTGCTTATAAGATACATTGCATGACAAATGACAAGCAGTGGCCTTATGAAATTTCAGTCTGAAGCCATTTTTACCGCTAATGCAAATTAGGCACAATATGTGCCTTTTGTCAACCACATTTCTTGGTAATCTAATTGTATCATTCTAATGAGACCTGGGTTAGGAAAGGCACTCCAATCCCATGCCCCAGGTCAGAGGAGCCTGAAAGCACAGCACAGCAGCTGTGCTTAATCGCAAGCGGATGGCAGCTGCATCCTCGCTCGGGCAATCCAAGCCGTGCTGGCTGCAGAGGGAGACACACATGCATTTGACCTCCCAGCAAGCAGCCAACTGCTCCCCTGCTGGCTAGCAGTGCAAACAATGGGGAGTCCAGCATGAGGAAGTAATTCCTGCTAACTTGCTTTTACCCACTTCTTTGTCTCCCGCTCTGGTTTGCTCAATCACAGGGGAAATATTCCAACATGCAGGATGAGCGTCAGTGGTTTGTTGACCTCCAAAGTCAATTCTGCATTTTAAGCGGAATGGGGGAGTCCTGATGATAGCATTTGGGCGTGGGTGAGCAGCAAAGGAGGTAGACATTTCACATGTGAGTCCAAGCCAAGGTGTCTTCATGGGCAGAATAAATGAATTTCTGTCCTCTTGGCAAATTTTCTGAATACATCTCATCTGCAACTCGGAATTTTGGGGAATCTTTGCAGTTTCTTGAGCTTGTATTTGTATTCCAAAGTGCACACTTGCACATGTGAGCATTTGTGGAAGTGTCCATTCCCCCACCAAAATCACATTTTCACATTTCAGCCTGCAAAACTAAATTTAGGGTACGTAACTTGGTAAGCTGCATTTTTCATGTTTGAAAATATATCATTTCTTATTGCAACCTCCCCCCTGCCCATCTTTACCAAATGAGCGGAGCAAGATGGACATCAAAGTGAAAGATGAAGAGCCTCAGCAAACCACTCGTTCTCCTTAAATCTTATTCCAAAAGTACCCCATTGCTGAGTGACAACATAAATTGTTGGTGCATCCCTATACATTTTGGAATAAAGTTTTCTTCTTCAGAAACTTGCACAGAAAATGCAGAAACTCCAAAAGATGTAAGCTTACTTGTGTGTGTGCTCCCTCTCTTTCCCTGCCTCTTTCCTTCAGGACAAGCGAAAGAGGAAAGTTTGCTTTCTCTATATGCGTGTAAAGAACTCATGTCAGAATGAAGTCTCACTTACTTTGGTGTGGCTTCACCCCAAGGAAGGATGCAGAAGATTATAACATAAAGTTACAGTAGTACATACAGTTATTTGAGAGCAACTTCTACTAGACATGGTGGGATTTGCTTTTGAGCACGTTATGCTGGGTGCTACCTGCCACATTAGAACATTTGGTTTATTGAACTCATACAGTGAAACTACGTATTAGCTGGCACTTTGCATCAATGTTCATTTTAACATGTAAGTTAAAGATTTAGCAGCATTCATATAACCACATCCAACTTTTAAGAGGTTTAAATGATAGAACTAATATCCTGCTAGAAACTGTAATCTTGGGAATATACACACATGCATGTACACAGACACACAGACACACAGACACACACATACACAGGAATAAACTCTACAGACTCAGTTGAATTCTTAGGGAATATGCATATATGATCAGCTGTAAGATACATGCCTAAATAGGTTGTATTTGTAAAAAGCAGACGTGAGCATAGTAGCTGGTAGTCTTGCCTACCAGCATGTGTTTAACTTCTGTTTCAGGCAGTGGGAGGCAGCTGCATCAGGCAGCAGATGCTGGAAGGAATAGCGTGGCGGCAAAATGTCGTAGAACACAGCTCTGTTCACCACATGGCCTGCCCTGGGTCTTCTGAGCTAGTCTGCTAGACTCAAGTGCTTGAAAGAACTTGGAAGTGTTGGGAAAAGATTCAGCTGCCATTTTTTAGCCATTTGACTTCTGTGTGTGGAATGGGAGGCCATCATCTTGATATTTGCCTCCAGCAAAGAGGCAAATGTCTCGGACCATCCCTGTTTTACTCTGCCAAGAAAGTAAACTCCTATTGGGTGCAGTTTGACAAAGTCCAGGAGTGGGTGGAGCAAGTGCCTAATGCAGCACTCCTTTTCTCAATCTGCAAAACTTAAATGATCTCCTATTGCTCAGCACTTGCACATGGGACCCGTTATGTAACATGGGAGAGCAGTAAAGGCAATGAGAATGTTGTGTGTTCAGGTTGTTGCTCAGAATCAGCAGTGTCACACCTTTCGAATTCTTCCCTGCAGATACATACATTGCTTCCCTTTTGCTTAATATATTACAGTTTCAAATTAGCATTTTTCATGGAATCATAAGTCCATTTTCTGATTGGTTAGTTGGGCTGGTATCTTCATTTATTGGATGGTTCTCTGCAAATAATGCCACATGTCTTTCATTTGAAAGATACAGGATGGGTACAGTCTGTCAGATTTTATAACATGTCTTAGAAACATGACTGTTTTCTTTTCTGGGTGGCTTGGCAGAAATGGCTGCCGTATCTTCTGTGAGCAATGTTTTCCCCTCTGGTTTGTTTTCGAGGCGGATTATGGGGCCTCCAGTGCCCTTGCTTCCATGAGTGTGATGCACAATGTATATCAGTTGCTGTCGAGGAGGTTATTTTTGGCTCCAGATATTGGTATTTTTTAGAGGCTTAATGGACCTTTTTGTTTGATTCTAGCTTCTTTATATATATACAAAGCATGATTATCTTGCTCAAGCTGATTTTTCTCAAGATGTGCACTACAGGTCTTTTAACAAGGTCACTGATTACTAGCTAAGTCCAACCAGTAGTTTTGCAGCCTTAGAAGCGAAGATCAGCTATATGGGAGAGGTGTACCCCAGTGGCCTCTCAAACTTTTGCATCATATTTAGGGGCAGAGAAACTGGAGATATAATTCACAGGTTTTATCCAGGAAGAAGGAAAACTCATCAATAACTGTTTTTTCACAAAAGGGCTCACTGAGGAAATGTGTGGTAGTACCACTCCCTTCTTTTCTCCTAAGAGCTTCTTTCTTTGTGTGCTTGTGTTGTCTTGTGCTGACATTGCAAGTAGCTGCAGCATCAGTTGTTGGCAGCCTGGCCATCTTTTTGCATCATCCACACATGGATGTGAGGGACAGTGTCACATCCTGCTCCCGCGAAGAAATGGCACTTGCCCTGTGCCAAAATCTGCCTTCAATTTCCTGAAAACTTTCTTCCCCCATGAAATGCAATTCAGCCTTTCTGCCTTATCCTTACCCATGTGATAATGGATTTGGGATTTCTTTTGGCGGTGTTTGTGAGCTTACTCAACCACTGTGAGGTGCAGGGTTTTCCTCTTTCTATGACGCATCTCTCCAATATTACAGTGAACGCTCTTCCAACAGTTCAAAAAAGTGAAACCTACATAAATACAAGATAAAACATAATATCAAACTCCTAACAACTTAAACAGTTTGAAACTTCCAAAAACAATTAACACAATTTCAGAATCTGCTAAAGCAGCTGACATGATACCCAAAAATGCTTGAGAATGGAGGAGAGTCTTAGCCCGGCATCAAGCAATGGCCATGTGGGCACCAGGTGGACCTCAGTGGGGAAAGCATCCCACAAAGGGTGGGCTGAGAACTTCTCCCTGGCAGCTGGCCTCTAAACATCCCTAGGGAAGGACCTCAGGTGTCGATTTAGGTGCAGGTATGTTTTCCTCCTCATGCTGTATTGACAGCTTTTATTGGAAACATCAGAGAAGGTGATGGCTTTGTTTATCTTCCTATCCAGAGCCAAAGCTATTTCCTTGAAAGAAGTCCTGGAATCCTGACTGATGATAAGAAGACGATTATCCACATGCTAAGCTCTTCTACCACATGTTCGCTTTCTCCCCTGTACGGACATAAACATGGCGCGATCCCCTCCCCACACCCCACTGTACATTCCAATGTGTCACAAAAGTGTATTGTCTGAAATGTAAGGGTCTTCATGCATTTACCGCTTGATAAGTTGGCCAGCTTTGCTCAGCATGCAGAATGTGGGTGATATACAAATCAATCTTGTACTTGTCTGCTCTACTCCAAAGTAAGTCCAGTTCAGTTCAGCTCTGCATTATTCGCAGCTAGCAACCATGTTGCTGAATGGGGTCCTCAAACCAAATGGGAAGTGAGATTATTTTTTATACACTGCCATCAAATGCCACTTTTGCACAAAGGTGTGCTTCTCTCTGATATTGGTTTGATCTGTGGCTCAGTTTGCATTGTTTATGTTGAGATTCCTAGGAGCATTGCATTATTCCAGTGCTGTAGACACTTTTAAGACTTGACTTCTAGACTTGCCCTTTTGGGTTGCATTGCTATGCTTTGCCACTGGTGATGCATGGCCTTCTTGGCTTCATTGCAGTCTATGAAAGCAGCCACAATATTACAGCTTTTTGATTAACCGAACCAATAAATGAGAAAGAAGAATAACTAGCCATTACCCTTATGTAAATAAGGAAAGCTTATTTTTGTTCACTAATAGACACACATACCAACGGAATGTTTTTAGTAAGTTTTAGGGGGATGACCTAGAAAATGGTCTTGGAAAGACTCTTTTACAATGACCGCACACTATGTCTGCTGCAATATTTGTGACATGTTTGCATTCTTGTATGGCTACAAACAGAATGAAAAGATCTGTCTTCAGAATTTAAATGGAAAGATTGTTTGAGTTTATATATCCAGTCTAGGTCCCTGGAAAGTCAAAAATCAACAAGCTGAAGAGATCCTACAACTAAACAAAGCTGGGATGATTTTGAACATGGACAGATTAATAGTTGAAAAGCTTTGGCTCCTGTTGGAATTTCTGGAAGATAGAATATGGGGATTGAGGAAGGCTGATGGCCGGTTTATGAAATGGCCTTACTTTTGCACTGGTACAAGAGACACTAACACACTCAAAGACATACTGGAAATAGTAATACTGTTTTCCGAAACAGTAAGCATCATTATATAACTTAATGTTGCTTAACAATTTTAAGCATATGTTCAACTCTCCTTATGTACAATCCAGCCAGTGGTCAGTGTAATAGTTTTTAATTGCATTTTTCATTTCTTTGTTTTTATGCTTGTTTTTAAGCTTTTGTTTTAATTCAAGATTTATTGTTAGCTGATTTAAGTGCCATTCTTTGGCAGAGAGGCAGAATATCAAATAAATAATTAAGGAACCAATCACTTTGGTAGGCCCTGGGATGGAGTGCCACCTAAACTTATCCTTGTGATAATGGTCAGTGCTTTTGATGGCATAATGCAGATGGTGTGATTTTTGCTGATTTCCCCCCACCTACTTCAGCCCCTCCCCCCCCCATGTACCATCGATCAGTGTGGGTATGGCAGAGCAAGATTTATTAGCTATTTATTTATTTAGTTGTTAGATTTATATCCTGCTTTTTTTTCTTATAATGAACTCAGAGTGACTTACAGAAGAGTGGCTCTTCCTCCTGCTTTCAATCGTATCCCCACAGCAACATCCCCATGAGGTAAGTTGCACTGAGAGTCTGTGAATGGTTCAGTCACCCAGTTGGCTGCATGGCTGAGTGGGGACTCGAACCCAGATCTCCTGAGTCTCAGTCCCATGCCCTTCACCACTGCACCATACTGGCTCCCCAGCTGCTGAAAGTAAATGGGGAAGTGAAAAGCAGGTTCTTTGCTTGGCAAAGAAATAAAGAAAAATTACATGTGTCTTTCTCTCCCCTACTGCACGAGTCAGGGATTTCAGGAGAACTGGGGAATATGTTTGCCCCTGGGCCTCCATGGATCATTGTCTGCCTGATGATCTCCCCTCAAAGTTTTTTTCAGTTAAAAATAGTGTTCTTTAGAGCAATACAGAATGTCCCAATCTAGCTTGTGTGTACGCACTACAGTTTCCATTTTATGTGATAAAAATATTTTGGGTGCTGTTGGGGAAGTAGGGATGGCAAGGATGACATGGGGGGGGGTGCCTATTGCCCACCTTTCTGCTGCATTTTGCCCACCTTTGCCCTAGCCAAGCCTCCCATTGGATACAGACCAACATGCTCATCCTGGGTGGGTTTTGCTCTTGGTATGTGCTTCCCACATCCCTAGGGCCAACGAACTGAAACTGAATCCTGAGAATAAGGCCTGTGGGTGAGCAGCTCCCAAGTCCAGGGAAGAGCCTCATCGCCTGTTCTGGATGGAGCTGCACTCCCTTTGGAAGTGCAGGTTCATTATCTGGGGGTGCTGGTCCAGTGGGGTATTGGGCCAGTGATTGTGCCGGCTCTGAGGACCTTTGACCATCTCCAACTGGTTCACCAGCCATGGGCTCTCCTGAGCAGTGACAACAGACCCCAGTAGCACAGGTGCCAGTAACTTTAATGTTGGATTTCTGCAATGTGCTTTTCTTAAGGCTGCTCCGGAAACTGGAGCTAGTGGAGAATGCAGGACTTTGTTGAGTGCTGCCCCCTTTTAGCATGCGACTACTTTGCTGGGGTGCAGGGACAGCTCTGGATTCCCATTCACTACTAGACCAGGTTTAATATTCTAGTACTAGTATACAAAGCCCTGAACAACTTGGGACCAGGGTTTGTGAGAAAGCAGTCTGCACACTCAATTAGATCATTGGAGCACCTTCTCCTGGTGGTCTCACACAGACCTAAGGATTGACTGGAATCCACCAGGAAGAAATCTTCAGTTTGGTGCCACCATTTCTATGGAATTCTGACCTCTGGAAGTCAGGCAGACACTGTGTTGTTTTTGATGCCTACTAAATACATCTTTGTTTCATGAAATCTTTCTTTCCAACCAGCCATGGTTTTAATGTTACAATTAAACATGTAATTGGTTTCATTCTTTTATCCATTTTAGCTCTTTAGCATTCAGAACTCTGGAACAGACAAATAGATGTGTGGCTAAAGGGTTTCTTGAGTCTGGCTTTCCTGACAATTGGCGTTCTGGGTCTATATTTTTTTATTTAAAACTTATTTTAAGTGTTAATTTATTGTGTAGGATTTTAAAAAATTTTAAGCTGAGATGCACCGGGTTTTAATATTTTTATTGTATAACTTTGCTTTTGTTTGTAAGCCGCCCCGAGGCTTTGTTGCGATGGGGGCGGCATAAAAATGTTTTAAATAAATATATAAATATAATCCTGGAATATAAACCATCGCCTGGAACAGCTTCATATTTTCTGTGCAAGTTTGCCGCTTATTGCATCCCTTTCTTCTAATTATGAGTGCCTGGTTAATTTGGTTAATTTGGTTCACTTGAAGTTGCCATTCCAGGCCCTTGTCTTCTCTTTTGAAAATTATGGGGTTAATAATCATGGAATGGTGCACTGATTACAGTATCGAATTATTGTCCTGGGGTGTTTCTAACTTTATTATTTTGGTCTGTTATTTATTTGCTTTTAAATAAAGGGACCATTCTGGGCCATTCCTTTCTGGTTTGTACATTGCCCATGGTATGTATCCATGTAAGTGGAACTAAATGAGTCAAGAAAACAGAAAACAAGGAATAACTTAATCTCAAAGACAGAGACAACAGTGAGTACGCACAACAAGAAGGAGTGGTGAAGAGAAAGAGAGAGAATACAAGAGAAATATGAAACAATGCTTTGATTGGTTTGTCAAATTATAAAGTTTATTGTCAGTCCTTAGTTCACTAGAGTGGTCCCATCTGCCACACCTAACAGAGGACAGCCTTCTGTCTAAAGGGCTGTACAGTCCAAGTCCAGGGTATCGATCAAGACCCATACGAAGGAAGAAATGGTTCTTTGATCTGGTCCATCAACAGGTAATGCCTGATCAGAAGACCAAGCAGCTACATCAGGCCTGGTCCCTGTTTTTCATACTAGAGTAAGATGAATTTTATTTCATATATATTTTAAAATTCTTCTCTTGTGTCCTCTTTTTGATTATGTATAAGGGGCCACCCTCTGGCTGACTAATGGTAGCAACAACCACATCTCCTGACATGAACCTACCTGAGACTACACATACACCTGAAGCCCTTCTGCAGGTGACTCACCTGAAGGCGGCTCCAAAAGTGGCAACCAAGGAGAGTCTTCTTGGTTCTGGCACACTAATTATGAATTAACTTCTTCAGAGAGACCTGCATGGAGCCAATACAGTTATCACTTTATTGACAGCTTCCTGGGTTTTCTTATTGTTGCCCACTAAAATTGTTCATTTATATGTGCATGCATGTGTACGCATGCAGTCTATTCACATTTTGCTATGTGAGCTGTTTCTAGATTATGTACAATATGAATTTTTGTAGTTTCTAATCTGTGTAAGCCACCCAGAGAGCTTGGATATTTAACAGTATAGAAAGGTTTATATATAAACAAATTGAAATTAACATTCCCTCATCCCTACTTAAGAGTAGGGAGGTGATTGCAGTGGAGGTGACTTCCCAGTGAAAGTGCTAAGGAACACGGCTGCAGTGTCTCCTGCAAGAGTTACTAGCGTGGTACAACTCCGTCTTAGCACAGTAAATCCTGGGTTAACCTTAGATCCATATCTCCTCTGTGTTCTCTGCAGAAGGAACAAATTGGCATCACATGTAGCCAGAGGTAGATGATGGAAAACAGAGTGAGGTGGGAACCCTCCACCTGGATGGTATTACCAGTCAAAATCAGCTGGGCAGAAGAAACATAAGCTTCACCGGCAACATACATATTATTATTATTATCATTATCATTATTATTGAATTAAATGCCATATTACTTATTTGTACCATGAACAACTGTTCTAGTGCCAACACTTCCAGCGGGGGCGGGGTTTGGAGAGTGTAATTGCAGTATGAAACTATTTCTTCAGCACAGTCCATATGGTAAAAGATTCTAAGTCTTTGGAGGACATTCTGTTTGAGAAAAATAAAACTATCCTTTTTTGTTTTTGTTTTTATCTAAAATCAAAACTTCTGTTAATTCCATTGTTTTTCAGAGGGACAAATATTTGTTGGCTATTGATAACAATCAAGGCAACTTTGCATATTCTCTAAGTTCTCTGTTAACATTGAATGGGACTTCTTTGATGTAAACAAATCACCAAATATACTCTATTTACTAAAAAAAAAAAGTGTGCATTGATACCTTTTCTGGACCATTTCCCTTTTTAATTTTTGTTTGCATTGTTTTCAGACTCATTTCTTTCTCCCTGCCCCCATGGCTTTTATTCTGATTGGCCAGCAGAATAAAGATGTGCATGATTTTGCTGATGATCTCATGTTACTACTTCTGATGTGATGATTTTATATAACCATAAAGCAAAACACATGGGTGCCAATGGATACAAGGATAGGGAGGGCAAAAAAGCAGAAGGAAAATACCATAGACAAGAAACCGCAATCAGGGAAACCAAAGCACTAGAACAATGATAAATAATTGCAGTTACTGACAAAGAAATTGCCAATTTATAAGAGGCAATTTTTGACAGCCACAAAAACTAAGTAGATAATATTGACTCAACCATAGCAACAATCAACGTTTTGCTTTACTAAGATTCTACTATATTCCTAGTTCAGTACACAAGAAATAAGCAATAGAAGTGATGCAACATTCTGCATTTTGGGCTGAAGATCAGTTTTGAAAACGTTCCATACAAAATAGAATCTACTGCCTTGTTTTTCAGGACCTTTCAGAGAACCATGCTCAAGCCATTTTGAGTTCTATAAACTCAGAGCCGTGAGGTTAGCCCAGTTCAAATTACCATCTCTCGAACAAAACAGAACATGCACGGCTCTCTGGTAGCTTATCCTAGAGCTTCATGCTTCCACCATTCCAGCTGACCATTACACTCATGTGATTAAGAGTCACTGTGTGAATGCCACTTTAGTAATTCAGGCAGCAGTTTGAAGAAACATAATCTTTGCATTCCCATGTTGACATGTCTTGTGCAGGCCCTTGTAATATAATGTCATAGCTGTCAGAGACAAGTATGAAGGTTGTGTTTTGAAAATTTCTTCTTACTTTAACATGTATTCAGTTCCATCCTGGAAAGAGAGCAACCCCTTTTGTTTATTGCGTGGTTCTCTGGAAACATCTGCGGAACAAACATGGGAAAAGGTATGATTACTAGTGGCACCATTGTTCTGTTTGCTGCACCTATATGACATGTGACATCAATCTTTTTGAGTGGTTGGATTGTTCCCAAAAGTGGGGAATCGCATCTTTAGGTGGTCCTATAAGGAAAAGTGACTCTGAGAAATATGGGAGGCAGCTGAACCCTTTATGCCATGGATGAAACAGTAAGCATGGATCCCGTACTAACTACAGGGTGCTTACTTTCCTTCAACGATAATTGTCTTAATGCCTGTTTTAATCAGTATTAACTACTAGCAATAACATGCTTTTAATTATGTTTTAAACGAGTCCTTTATTGGGCTGTTTTGGGAAGCAAATTAGTCAAAAGGAGCTGTTAATCAAAAACGTGTTACTGGCACAAAATAAATGTTCATTTAAGGAGCCATTTGAAATAAACCTGGCTCATTGACTCTGACAACCTACAAGGACACTGAGGCCTCCTGAGGATAGCTCCTTCAGTACTCTCCGAGATACGCCTTGCTGCTCAGGAGTTATAAGTAGAAACATTAAGCAGTTTAGGTCATTCATCAGCTAACTTTTACTACTGTACTCAAGAAAATGAGCCTCCTAGGAACTTCACAGCAGATCTATTCCTTCATTAGCTAAGTAATATTGAGAGAGATGTTCCTGTCATTATGAATGGAGAAATCTATCGCAGTGAATTTTACTTGGGTCCCCTTGGTCTATGAGCTGTCTTTGCGCATCCAAAGGTATTTAGGCTCAAAATCCAGCATAATTTCTTTTGACTTCTATTCGGATAAATCCATTTCTTTTGAGTGACTTAGAGTCATGACAGAAAATGCAAGGGACCATAGTTATGTATACAAGAAAAGCCATGAAACATGTGCATAATCAGGATATAGGATAGTTCTGTAATTATAGAGAGGTAGTTGTAGGACAGTTTCAGCCTGAAAAAATACAGGTTCCGAGAACTATCAGCTTTGACTATTTAATTCCTGTGAAAACTTATATTGGCCATAAATGGATCATTGCTCTGCCTGCTGATCTTCATTGAGCAGTAGAGTACCTATAGATCCTTGCTAAGCTGTGCCTAGCTAGGTTTTCACTCCAGGTCCACCCTAGATCCAGGAAAAATCTACACCTGGTTTGTAGGACTTTCCTTCCTCTGGGAAGGTACCCTGTCAGACAGAGAGCCAGTGTGGTGTAGTGGTTAAGAGCATGGGACTGGGACTCAGACGATCCGGGTTCGAGTCCCCGCTCGGCCATGGAGCCCACTGGGTGACTTTGGGCCAGTCACAGACTCTCAGCCCAACCTACCTCACAGGGTTGTTGTTGTGGGGAAAAGAAGGAGGAGAATGATGTAAGCTGCCTTGAGCCCTTTGTAGGAAAAAGGCAGGATATAAATCCATAAATAAATAAATAAATAAATAAAAATTCCAGTTTCAGTAATTTCAAGTACAAATGCCTAACGCATCTTCAGAATGCAAGAAAGACTGGAGATTCAGCACTTCCACTGATTCAGGCTTTTAATCTGGGAGGATTTCAGTATTCATGTCAACAACCCCTTGCCTGGTGTGGTCTTGGACTTCGTGGTACTCATGTTATATATGGCACTCCATCAAATTGTTTGGCCATTTAGTGATTTATGTGCAGTTTTTATGAAGGCATACAAGGCAGTTTACAATATTATTCAGAAAATAAAGATCATAATCAAATAAAAATGACATCAAAACATCTGTGAAAATAGATGGTCATACACATGGTTTGAAAGTAGGAGCTCTTTTCCCCAAGTTTTTTGGAAAGCGGAAATACTAGCTAATACAGAAATGAAAAAGACTGCATTTTTTTCCTTTGTCACAGACCAGCAGCTGGTGAGGTTTAGTCTTACAGAAACTTGTAACTTCCACATGAGTGGAACACCAATTAAGATGGACTGTCCAAAGAAATTGGAGGATCTGGATGGCTTCCTGATGGCTGGAAGCCATAAAAAAGCCCTGGTTAATTTGCATATTATTCAAGGGTGATGTCATGAGCCCTTCTTGCCTTTGGCTCCAAAATACCAAACAGTCTTTTACAGTGCAGATCTTGATTGACCCTTCACAGCTAACAAGACAATGCAACTCTAAGAGGTTCCAAAATGGAACCTTCTCCCCTGTCCTTCCCTTTTGTTCACACAGCCAGCTCCACACTCAGGGCAGTCCAGCAGCAAAATCTACACAAGCCCTCTAACTGGATAGCTTGTCTCTCCTGACACCTCATCATGGGGTCAGGGCAAGGCAATAGATCTCCCTTCTTTTCTGACCCCTCGCCCATCTCTTCCATAACTTGCCTGCTCTCTCTGTTGGCCTGGGAAACTGTGAGCAAAGTCCTTGATGGAAGTTCAAATGCTCCCCGTCAGAATTGTTGAATCAGGCTCTTGGAAAGTCCATGAAGCCTGAGTCCCTGGCCGACTTACTACAGGTGACTCGGGTGATTGAAACCATCATTTTAGAGGAGTCAAGCTTATTCTTATGATTCTTATTCTTATGAATCTTATGATTCTTATTCGTATGATCTTATGATTCTTATGATTCTTAAGATATCATAAGAATCTTATGATTCTTATTCTTAACTACTCAGCCACCATTGCATTCCCACAAAGCCATCTGGTAGAACTATTCAGAAAGGGTTTCCATCCCCTCGTTCCTTCACAACAGTAATACCGAGCCTTTGGAAGCATGCTGTTCTTTGTGTGCAAAGCATTCCATAGATAGATATGCACGTATCTGTAACTCAGACACCACACTGAAAGCAATATTACAAAATGCCTCAGAGATTATTATGGCTTCCATGATTCAGATCCCACAGCAGACTGGATTTTTCTGAGTCATGAAGATTCTATGGGCTTGTGGATCTTTTAAAAAAGTATATTCATGCAAATCTGCTTTTGCACCAGTACACATTGGAATTAAAATGTATTCACACTGATGCTTATTTACAATCAGGAATAATTATCATGCATCATGAAAAACAACCTGATTCTGTCATGAGTGGATGGTGGCATGAAAGGCTCTGGACAGCCTGTGAAGCACCAATGGAAAGGATGTAACAAAATCCAACTGTGTTCCAGACACTCCATTTACAAAAGGGGGCCTTCTATCTCACTAGGTTCCATCTTGTCCTCATGTTCTCTAACATCTGTGAGGAGATACTCTTTGGTAGAGCTATCCAGAAAGATCATCTCTATACCGGTGAGGCATTATTTCATATTTCCATCAAATGGGGTATGCTGAACAGGTCCAATACGATGAAGTTCAGTTCAGATGGGGTTGTTGGCACAACCTATTTATTTACTTTTATTTATTTATTTAGTTGGTTGGTTAGTTGTATCTTGTCTTTTTTTCCTTACAGGGAATTCAAGGTGGCTTACATAATTCCCTCTCTCCTCTCAAACTTCTCCTCACCAAGACAACCCTGTGGGGTAAATGGGACCGAGAGTCTGTGACCCTAACCCTAACCCAAAGCCACCCAGTGAACTCCCTGACTGAGTGGGAATTTGAACCCAGATCTAATGAGTCTCAATCCCTTACTCTTAACCACTATACCACACTGTAGCATAGTTGACCACAAAATAGGGGTTTGGACTGCTCTGAGTGACTCTGACCCCACATGAGGATCAGACTTACAGCTCCGGAGTGAAGTGAGTTCTGACATGAAGCTGCTTCATCAGCTTCTACTCCAGTAATGACCTTTTCTGGCACATATTTTGGAAAACAACTGCGTGGCTATTACTGAGATTTGATGTTAGACAAAGATATCTCACCAATATTTAAATAACTTTACTGGCCACCAGTATGGTTTTAGACAGGAAGCCTCAAATGATGTGGAACCAGGTATGTACAAGATGGCTTGCTCCCATACAGACCTGCCTCACAGTTCAGATCTTCACCAAAAGGCCTGCATTCAGAATGCTAGCACCCTCCAAAGGGACGGAGGTGGCAGCCATTTCAGTAATGTGAAACATATTTCTCCTTCTAGCATTCCCCCACGCTTTGATGGTCTTTGATGGTCTGAAGACCTGTCTGACGATGCTGCTGTTTTTCCAGGCATTTAATGGGATTTAGCTCTATGATTGATCTTTTGCCGCTTTTCTAAACTATACTTTTACTGCTGTCTTATCTTAATTTAATTTAATTGTATATCTTGCATTACTTGTTTGTAATGCATGTTGTGAGCTGCCTTGGAAACCACTGTCGAAAGGTGGAATATAAATATTTTAATAATAAATATATAAACATAAAGGCATAATTGCACAGAATTAAACCAAGGACACAAGTCATAAGGGACAGCTCCTGTGCCAACTCCCATGAAATACTTTTTACATTGAGCCAACATTGTGCTAATTTCAGTGGATTTTCCCAGTCTTTTATGTGAACCAGCCTGTGATTCTACACAGTGGTAGAAAATAAAATTAAAATTAAATACAATCTTAAAATGAATGAACAAGTAAATGAATAGCACATCTTATAGCGACGTCTGGCCTCCCATTTCAAAATCTATAGCTGACAATTGCCTCTTACATTTAAGGCTTCATTTCAAATCTTAATTGGCTTGGTGACTTCCAGCAAGACCCAAACTTGCTGTCCAAATCTATGTTTAAATCATTATCACAGCAGGAGCACTTGAACGATTATTGTGGTATTTTCATATTGCCAGAATAATGTTTCAGCAACAATTCAAATTATGTGACTCATTAACAAGATAACAAAGTTTTCAATATTTGCTTTACTAAACATGGGGCAATTTAACTAAGATCCAGTTTCTTTGGATTGCTGTAGCAATGAGCAGTTACTGGGAAGGTCCGTGGTTAATTAAGCATCAATTCACAGTAAGTACTTAGCAACTGAGCCTGGGGGTAAGAATGAATTGGGGAAGCTACTTCTCACTGTAAAGACGGGACTGAGAATACTCGCCATGACATTGCTCTATATAAACCATGTAGCCAAATTTTAATATACTATCACTTCTCTGATAAACTTGAGTTGGTGCCTGCTATTGGGACGGAACTGCTGACTTGTTTAGTTACTCCTCTATAGATCTATGCAATCTAACAAAGAAGTATGTGCTTGTCTCAGAATGCTTAAACTATAAGAGACATATAAGGGTTAGTTCAATTGTTTGTGGTAGGTGTTGGATTTATATCCTTCCTCTGGAAAAGAAACCTACAAGGCAGCTTACAAGAATATGATCAAAATAAAACACAGCTTGAACTGGATCAAGCAAAAGAGGTTGTGCAGGGTTGGATCCAGAGTGGTCCTTTCATGAATGAAAAGGCTTATTCCATTCATGAAAGGGGATGAGATGCAGTTCCCCTTTTGTTCTTCAGCCCCCGGCACCACCTCCATGACACCCCTAAACTTCTAGGGAGTTTTCAGGGCAAATGAGAGGGTTAACAAAAATTGCTTTCCCATCCTGTTCTTCATCCAGGGGGACCACCCTGTGAGATGAGTTCCACTTAGACAAGTCTGGAAACAAACCCACAGAGATGGACCATAAAAAGCCTTCATTTTGGTTTTAATGTTCCACATATTCTTGGATTTTATTTATTTGCTTGTTTAGTACATTTCTAATATACCCCATAATAATGTGTTTGAGACAAATTAAACCATGCCAATTAAGAGCATAGTTAAAGTATAAAATATAATAGCAACACTTTAGAGACTAAAATTCAATATAAAACAATAGCACAGGTTTAATACAATAGCCATAGCAATCCAGAATTGGGTCTCTAAACTGCCTGGGAGCAAAAAGGTCTTTGCCTAGCCTGAAAAGAGAACAATATAGGTGCTAGGCAACCTCTTTGGGAGATTGTTTCATAATGGGATGCCACCAATGAAAAGGCCCTTTCTCTTCTGGCCACTGGCATTTCTTCCTTTGTCAGGGACACCTAGCAGGAGGCCTTTAAAGATGGCCTAAGCAATTTAAGTACCTGATAAAACTATCTGCTTAGCTGTGAACCAGGTGTGCACGCCACTGCAAGCAGCACGGTGACACAGGCCCTGCATTGTGGCTTGTTTGTTCCAGAGGATGTGACAAACAGATGATCAAACACCTCATGGATCTGGAACCATATCCGCCCTCTCTGTCCTCCCGCAGGTATCTCTTGGAAGCGCCGAGACTGCCCGTCTGCATGCATGGCCAAAAGTGGAAAGTGCGGTGGCAGGACACACTGCCAATCCTGTCCACTGCCCAGGAGCAGCACTCACATGTGAGCTGGTGGAGCATGAGCCACATTCTCCTTCGAATCCTCTAGAAGATGACTGATGTGGTACCACCAGAGCTGCCAGCGTCTTTGACAATTGGCCCATGCCATGCTGCTGCAGCCACCACAACCACCAGCCCTCTTCTGGTTACTGGCCATGGCAGCAGAAGTTGAGGGTGGTAAGCCATGATCTGCAGCAGAGCCATGCCACCACACCCACCGGCCCTTTCAGCTGCCAGTCACAGCAGCGCGGGTAGCCTCTGACAGCCATCCCAAAATGTCCCTTGTAGGCTTTGTATCAGCTGCCATTCGTACTCACTCAGGGTTGCTTGGGTACAGCAGCAAATCCTTCTTGCAGCTCTTGCCAAGTGGCTCTGTAGTGGTTTGTCTTGTTGCCTGCTGAGTTGTGTTGTCCATGTTGGGATGACATAGCAAGCCACCACGGGGAAAACAAGCCCTACAGGTGGTCAAGGCTTGTCAGGGCGGCTCCTAACCCAACTTAAGCCATCCTGAGAAAACCATCCTGGGTTGGCTACATGTTCAGCCACCATGGCATCAAAATCCCAGTGGCTGAACATGTAGTCCTGGGTTTGGACTACATGTTAGCATGTCAGGTGAATCCAGTCAATGAAATAGTGAAGAAGAGGAACAGGAGATAAGGGTAACTGAGAGCCAGTGCAGTGAAATTCCAGGAAAGGAAGATCCAATTCCTCTTCGTTATTTCCATGGAAAGTGGGTGGATTTCTCTTACATGCTGCAGCAACTCTAGCAGAGGCAGAGATGGCAGGCAAACCCCTCTCTTCTGTCCCTAGAGTATGAGCCATTTCCATCACATTTACCCCCACAGCTGAGATGGAGACAAGCATGGATCTGTACTTTGCCTTGGCCACCAGAGCCAATTAAAGCTGGCTAAGGTAAGAAAGAACATAGAGGTTAAGTGGTTAGGGTGAGTGAACTAGGTGTGGAGGAGAAAAGATTGCACTTTCCTGACACAAAGAAGAATTTCCGGGGGCAGGAGTGTTTTATGCATCGGCTTATTTAAGGCATTTCGTGCCATCTTTCAATCCTGCAGTTTCCCGAGATGTCTTATGACATACCAGTCAATATCACCATCAGAAGTTCATAAAAGCATAAATCGATTCTGAACAAGGAAAGGCTGAACCAGTTAAAATAAGCCGAATCCGCAACCTAAGCAACAAAAGCAGCATAGCTGGTGATATCGTTTGTAATTGGCACTTTTAAAAAGAACACCTCTAATCGCCTTTAAACACCAAAGGGAAAGTTTAGAGAATGGAACTTATAAATGAGCAGTGGAGCTGATAACTCTTTATGATTAGCTCATTTTGGGCACATTTGAAACTGGAGCCTGACAACTTTATGATCATGGACAGATCACTGAGATCCTGGCACGAGTTTGCATTTGGGAAGTAGAACTATATGTTTTGGAAAGGCATGCCCCCCCCAGAGTTGTCATGTTGTATCCCCCCTGTTCATTTGAGACATTAAATGTTGACTGTTGCATTCAAAGGGAAGGGGGGAAAGGCCAGAGGTGAGCAAAGCAGCAAAGCCTCCTCCACATCCAAATGCTGCCAGCTCAGCACCTAGTGGGGGACATCTTCTGTGTTGCCAAGCTAAGCGATGCTTTCTAAATGAACTTTTCCTTCCCAGTGGTACCAAAAGGCAAGCTTGGAGTTAGAGCAGCTACGGGATCCTGTGGAACCTGTACAGAAAAGAAGACTTTTAGGCTCCTTTGTGTCCAAGACGCTTTCAGAATATCTCGTTGTGAGCTCATCTGCAGGGCACCACAAATGGGACAGCCATGACTGCAAAGCCTCTGGCTACAATACTGATAGCCAGGAGGTCGCTCTAGACTGCACTGCATAGAGACAACTACAGCCTCCTCCATGGTCTCCACAGTGCTCTCCTGCAGCTTACGATTGCTCCCACCAGGCACTTCCGATAATCACGAAGTGATTGCAAGCTCTAAGCAGAAGGCATAAGTTTCCTTGTTGCAGCTAAACTGAGCTTCAGTTGGTCTGAATTGGCATGAAAGGAAGGAGGCCTCCAATCACAGAGCTACTGTTGAAGGGCAAGAGGAGTGCTAGAGGTGATTTTGGCTTCCTTTTTCACCCGCATCCTGTCTTCGGTTCTCTCATCAAGGGTGTGTTCCCTTACTATCCTATCCGAGGTCCTCCAAGGCCACTTTGTCAACCGTGGAAAGCAGTTCTTGGTCTGTGTTGGCTGTGCGGGCAGGGAGGCATGTGCAGTTTGCCTACCGAAGTCGTAGCAGTGTTTACAGTTCAGCAAGGGATATTTGAACCATCCCGTGAAGCTCTCCGGGGACGGTAGAGTTACTGTCTTCATATTCTTCCAGAAGTCACCCAAGAGAATACAGCAGAGGCCAGGACTTCCTCTCACATTATCTTTTGCAGTTTTAATTTCAATCCCTACTTTGTGACTTGATTACGACTAGAATTCTTCCCTCTAAAAAGGTCAGTGTCTGTTTATTCTAAAGTAAGCACCCATTAGAAAGAAGCCCATCACAACTGTTTCTTCTAACAGTTGAAAAGAATGCTGCATTCAGTGTATCAACGTATATTAAGAATAGTGCTCACTAACCTTGACTTAAAATATAGCAGGATCAATTTATACCAAACTTCACAGCACTGACCATGATGCCCTGTTATAGGGACATCCATCTATCCAAACAAGATCCTATGGGAACTCTGAGGAGATTAAAGGGAAAGAATGAAGGCATAATCGTGGGTTAGTTGGGAATAGTTGTTACTCCTCCCCAACATATGGAGAAGTGTGTCAGTCAGATGGCACACACTGGAAGGTACAATGCCTACGGGGTTCGAATGGCTGATGCATCCTTATCTATTCCTTTTGCTTTCAAATTTCCTCTTTCATGTTATTTTTCCAATAGGCCAGAACTATAGGTAGTCCATATGGCTTCACATAATATTTCTTTCCTAGGGTGGGAACTAATGATATGCATCTGTTTGAGTTTTAATCCACACATACGGCGTAGCAGATTGGTTTTGTTCTTCTGAATGCCTTATTGGTGAACCATACCTGCAGAGAAAAAAATGCCTCAGAAGAACATCCATCAAATAGTATTTCTAATGGCACTCTGCGATCCTGAGTGAATCGTAAGCACAGATTGTCCTAATTACAATGGACATTGAGAATGATCCCCTCCACATTTCTCTCTCTTCCCATCACGGTTGTTTCAGGACTTTATGCATTTCACTGCATTTAAGCAGATTTATATGGTTCTTTTCTGTTTTAGTCACAATACTTTCCTCTGCAGCTACCTTTAAAAAAAAAGAAGAGTCCATTCATAAAACCCTAAACAAAAAGCAAGGCTGTAGCTAGAAAAAGAGCTTCAGTCGGGGTCCCAGCCTGCTAAAAGCTCCTGCTAAAAGGCCTAATTACTGGAAGAGACGTGGGTTGATACAGTGGAGGCAGGTCAAAAGATATGGATATCGACACACAAGATGCTTATACGTTAGGAGTGCCCACAAGATAGGTCTCCCCTCTGGGTCCCAGCCAGCAATGCTTTGATCAAAGGTATGTGAAGTTGTAGCTTGTCTATCAATCTTAAAAGCTCACATGGGAAGAAACAATTTTCTGGTCAGCCTATTTAGGGTTTAACAACTACTACTTAATCAGTAATATATGAAGGCCTGGCATCTCCTTTAACACTGCAAAGACCTTTTCCCCATTCATCTTTGGAAAAGATAATACTTTGTATTAAGAAATGTTCCAGAATGCAATGACATCAATATGCAACAAAAAAGGTTACTTGCAGATGACTCTTTATATAGTTGCACACAGAGACACACACATATAGATTCTATATAATCACACACACACATATCTTCAGACCAAATAAAACATTCCCATGGGTTATCCTGCATTGGCCGCCACCACCCAATGTGGCAATTTCCATGCTGCCTCTACTGCCCCGTTCCTCCCATAATGAGAGCCACTGTGGCGTAGTGGTGAAGAGCGTGGGACTGGGACTTGGACGATCCGGGTTCGAGTCCCCGCTCAGCCAGGGAGCCAACCGGGTGACTTTGGGCCAGTCACAGCCTCTCAGCCCAACCTACCTCACAGGGTTGTTGTTGTGGGGATAAGACGGAGGAGGAGAATGACATAAGCTGCCTTGAGCCCTTTGTAGGAAAAAGGCAGGATATAAATCCAAAATTGAATGAATGAATGAATGAATGAATGATGAGCCTTGTCCAAATGCCCCTATTCCCACTGCCATCAACAGTGAGAAGGAGCAACCTGTACCAGGTTCACTGAGATATGTGTGTGAGAGAGCGCATGCATGGATAAAGGTGTGTGCAGGCATGTGCAGGGGGGGCAGGCGCATGTGCACATATGTATGTGCGTGCCCCTGAGCGGACCCTGAGCGGCCAGCACACGCGGTCTTTGGGAACAAAAGGTCAGTGGAGCCTGCAGTAAGCCAGAGGAGACAACAACAGAGTAAAGAATGAACGACAAAGCTATGGGGTACACCAGGCTCCCAAACCTGTGCAGGCTCACCAGCAGAGCTATCAGGTGAGGGAGGAGGAGGAGGATGGTGGCAGCTTTGGCTTAGATAGTTTTCTCTGAGCCTCTGGGCCCTCACAGCTCCCTGTCCAGGCCAACTCCAGAAGCCAGGGCTGTTCACAGGCACCCTAGAGAGTGGCTAGCTGTTGCTAGGTGCCATCAAGCCACCCCGGACCTGTGGCAACCCTTTGAATGAAAGTCCTCTCAAATCCAGGACAGCGCTTCTTATGTGAATGCTTTCTGGCAAATGGGTCCTACACAGAGACATTCTATGGGATGTGATGACTTCTCTCCTCTAAACGACATGAGTATACATAACAAGTGAGAACAGATTGTGATATAGACATAGAGGCAGGTGATGGCTATTGAGAGTGAGAGAGAGGGCATAATCCTTGTTAAACTGCTCCATACATTCTCTTGGGTTAAAAACATAAAGTACAATGTACCAAGAAAACAATGATTCTACAAACAAGTCAGATGAAAACAGGATCAAACCACATACTAATTGAAACTAAAAGTCCCAGTTGTGATAAAATAGTGTTGAGATTCGAAAGCAGTGCCTCATTTTGATTGATAATGAAAGCTCAGCTAAATGCAAAGAGAAGAAGAGGAAGAGGAATCTGAACAACGAGGAGAAGGGAGCAATGGTACATTAATCTAAACAGTATTATAAAGTGTATTTAGTCATCGTGGATAGTGCATCCCAGTGTGCATATGAACCTGCTGTAAACAATTTATTAAGATTTGTAAATATCACTGTAAGAGTTACCAACTAATAAAAACATCTGGATCCAGATATAAGAAGTTTGCTAGTTTAAGAATTCCAGTCAGAGGTAGCTCCTAAGATATCATGCCAAATCACGGCAGCAGAAGCACATTTCTTCTCCTGGTTCTCATTTAGTTAGATATGGAGATACCAAGTTTACCATAATAATGATAGTTACCATCTCCTTTCTCTGGAAGAATGTGTGACTGTCCTGCAGGCTTGTTTTGCTGCAATGCAATGTGGTCCAGTTTTTGCAACATTTGAGACAAAGCAAAAGGTATAGATTCATAACAGTGGTGCTGCACGGTCCATGAGATGTTGCAGTAATCTTCACACTGTGCAAGGCCATTTCCTTTCCATCGTCTTACCATTTCATGAGGCTCAAATCAGAGCTACCACGATTCTGCTTCTCCTGTATCCAGATGATTTCTTACAAAGAATTTAAGTACAGAAAACCTGCCTCCTACATAAATAATTCCACTGTTTACTTTTCAACAAGAAAATGTCCATCTTTTGGGGACAGATGTAGCCTTCTGGTTTGTCAACTTCTATGGAAGTCTGCGATTCAACTTCTGCAGTGCTTTTTGCCAAGGCGGTAGAGCTAAGGGTTTACTTGTCCTGAAAATCTTAGACATAGGACAGTTTTCAGAAGAATATGTGGCAACCCAACATGCCCTCTAGTGAATTTAGGGTAATATACTTTAAACTACTGGGGAATGTGTTAATGAGGTGTTCATGGTTCTGGAAAGATATAAACTAGGATCAAAAGGATTGCAGAGGTACTACAGTACAGAAGCCAAATACTGTTCCTAAGTTAATGATCTGTCCTGTGGAGCATTCCCCATACTGGTGCTCTTCAGATGTTTTGCATTTCAAATTTTATCAGCCCTGGCAAATATGGTCAACAGTCAGGAATGATAGGAATTGTAATCCAAACAATCTGGAAGGCAACCAGTTGGGAAAGCTGGTATTCTCTTTCTCTCTCCCCCCCCCCACTCTCGGTTGTATTATTATTATCTGTTTTACATCCTTCTTTATTTCATTTTAGATTAATTGGTATTTTTTGTTTTATTTTACTTCTTTTAAAATTACTATCGATTAGTTTTATACTGTGATTGTTATGACCAAATTGCATTGTTTTAATTACTGCTAAAATATTGTTTATTATGTTGTGATCCTCCCAGAAAGCCTATGGCTAATGGGGCAGCGTACAAGCCAAATAAATAAATAAATAAATAAATCATTTTAGCCTCAAGGAGCCCGAACACTGTTATTGCTGTGGGCATCCTTAACAACTCCTGGGCTCCCTTAGCCAAAGGTTGGTCTTACAAAGGCCACATCCAACCCAACCTCCAGGTGCAGCATGCTGCTTTTTAAAGAGGCTCTGGAAAGAGGAAGGGAGGGCAAGGTTTTTGCAATAGGAGACATCCTTTGACTTCTGGGAATATATAGGAAGAAAGGCTTAAACTAGGTGGAAATTCAGGCATGAGGGTGAATTGATGAGAAAGCTTTACGAGGGCCCTGCAAAGCAGAGGCGGGTTGCATTCAGCTTCTGCAAAGCTCACCAGGTCTGATTTCCAGTGGTGGCAGAAGTGAAAGCAACGGAGCAAGGCAGAAGGCAAAAAGGCCGCGTAACCATATTGGCCCAGTGCAGCTGAAGCTCTTACAGATGGGAAGCTGGCCTTAGGAGAAGAATTTCGCCCTTTCAGAGTGGGAAATAAATAGTGCTGTGCTGGAGCCAGGGCTCAAAGGGGTGCAGAGCAGGCACGTCTTTACGAGTAGAGATGCTGGCATCATCTGGCATCCCCCTCGGAGCTTAGCAGCCATCCTCACAGGAATATAGATCCACTGCAGGAATATAGATTTTCCCAGCAACCGTTTATTGTACCCTGTTGAGGTGGCTTGTCTTCCATGGGTGATTCAGATGCATTAGCTTTACAAAAGAACTGTTCCTGGTAGAGATGAGCAGTGGTAGGACTGGTTTGTGAACAGAGATCAAGACAAGTTCCTGTGCTTCTGGATAGGGCTATGGAGACTGCCATGATGAGTGCTTGCACTGCAGATTTCAACACGACCTCATTGGAAGTCATGCAAAGCCTGGGGACCACCAACTCCTAGAGCTTTGAGGGAAGATGCTGAAAATAAGACCTTTTGATGAACCCAGAGGAGCTGCATTTGGCCCCTGGGATGGAGGCTCCCTGGTATAAGGATTTTCTGGCTGCATTCATCTACCAACACCCTTATTAATGAACCAAGACATTTCTGCAACAAAGTCTCTCCATCTAATTCTGCTGAATGAGAGTACAACCAACATCAAAAGCTCAGTCACTGCTTTTAGGATGCGGGCAGGAAATGTCAAAACTTTAGAGGCTTGAACAAGGCAAAAAAAAAAAAAGAATATCAATGTGAAATAGCATTAAAAAGGAAATGATTAATTAATAGAGAAGGACCAAGTCTCCAGAAATTATTCTCATTCTTAATTCATTCATATGGGGGAAGAGAATTTTATAAAAGTTGTTTTTAATGAGACTTTTTAAACATATCAGGCTAGAACTGTGAACTTTTCCATGGAATTGCTTTACAAAGTGATCAGTACCATATCACAGCCTCCAGACACAGTTCTTTTAATGATGTCCAAACTACTTAACTATTAAAATGAAATTGTGAGCCAGCACAGTAGGAAGCAGATTGAGCAAGCTGAAGATCAAAGGAGATGCCATCGCGCTGGCCTGCGCATGCTTCCAGCAGGTGTGGTGTGAAACTGAAGGGTAAAGTTAATGGCAAGCCGTGGTTTCGTGAGGGTTGGTTGGGACCCTCACATCAAAGCGCCAAAACGGGTCCAAAAGTGAGGTGTAAGATGCCTACCTGAAATTGGGGATTGTTGAAATGTTGGGCTCGAAAGGTCTTTGTGCCCTCACATAGTACTTATCTGGGCATTTTGTCCAGATAAGTACTATGTGTCCTTCACACAGTTAGCTTTGTGTGAAGGGAAGCAAGGTTGAATGTCCTCTCCTTTGCATCTGGATGTACCACCTCACAAGTATTTGGGAACACCACCTGAAATGGGGGATCTTCTTGAAATGTGTAGGCTCCTAGTATGATTTTGAACTGTGGCTGTGCCAAATTCTAAATCACACAGGCAAGGTCGGGTCAAGATATTTTGTTGTTTCCCTGGGGGAAAGGATAAGACACCCCCTCCCATTCAGTGCACAAAAGCTCTTCCACAGACAGAAGGCTGGCAAGTGAATGCTACTTCAGTGCTCCTTACAGGGCAATAGTTCCCACTCCACCTGCAGGCCAGGTAGTATGACACCTGCCATCTTGCTGCTGCCCCCTGCCTCATGCATGCTTCACCTAAGGCAGGGACTCCCCATACTAGTGGTGGGGCCAGCACCAGAAGGCTGTCATCCAGGCCTGCAGCCCGAGTGCACAGACAGGACAGAGAGAGAAGGCAAGCATGAACCCCTCACAATCCCATTCATCTACGCCATTGCTTGAAAGTCCAAAGACCCAAGGAAGGCTTCTGTGGATGATGCCATGGCCCATGGCTGTGTATGGAACAAACGGAGATTTAACGTGCTGTGCAGAGTTGTGTGAGCACTGTAATATTAACGGACAAGAGTAATTTTCTAGGTCAGTTTCATTCACATCAAAGCTAACAGATATCTTTAATGGAGTGCATGAATGAGCCCCTGTGTGCTCAAAAACACAAATATTTGCACAATATACCTGCAGAGAAGTGATTCTGCAAATCCAAAATTTACTGAAATGCAAATGTAAATAAATGCAAAGTGTTCAAAATCTTTACAGATACTTAGGGAGAAGTTGCATATAATTTATGGAATTCATTTTTAGCTCAGTATGTGAGGGGAATTATATACCAAGTAACCCATTATTGCTTTGAGAAATTGCTTGCTTAATTTTCTATGTGAGGAGGATTTACCTCTATGTGTGGTTTTAATATTTAAAACATATAGAGAGGAAAACAGGGGACATTGTTGCTATAAAACCATGGTTTCCCATGTCATTCACAGAAAGATTTCAAGAATTTAAAGAAAAAGAAAAGACACATGATCATAAACTGGCTATGATAACACCAGAGCACACCCCATATTCTTGATGTAAATGCAGAGTATTTCTGCTGAATAGGCATTAACCTTTCGGCATATCTTAGCCAAGTCTAGGTTGTAGCAGGTTACAGAAGTTCTGTTGAACCAGTTTTTAAAGTATGAAATCTGCATGAGATTGTAAATAATTACATTGTGAGACAAGTGTGCCTGAAAACAAAGAATAGCATATTACTGCAGCACTAAGTAAAGTATAACATAGACCGATACGAATGTATGTGAGGAATGGTGATTCGACAGCCATTTCTTATCATCTGAGTTGTAGGAGAACTTGATCCCTGCCTTCCTTTAGCCCTCCTACTAACCTGATTGGCCTGGAGGGGAGAAAGTAGCAACAGTGGCATTGCGGAAGATGGGTAGTTACCTTGCTCATAGCTACAGCGATGTTTCAGATGACCCACACTGCATACCCAGGAGTGCTGGGACATCTTGTCCCTGTCCCTAACCCCAACCTAACCCTAACCCAATATACACATTTTGTATGTATTTTTAAAGTAATTGGAGAATACCATTGCAAAAATACAAATTTTGTGAGAATCAGCAATTCATTGGCTTGAAAATGTGAAAATTGGTAAATTCACATCAAACATGGATCAAACCAGTTTCTTCCCCATCCCTTGTAGAAACATCCTTCTTACCCCATGTACAAGAATAATTTTAAAACCCCTCAAGGGAACTGTGCAGGTTGGAGTCTCTCAACTGGATATACCTGGTAGCATTTCACTCTGTATTTGGCAGCAGACACAAAACACAGAACTTTGGAGAAGGGCCAAGTTCTTCCCTGTCACTCCAAAGTGAAAACTCTCTCAGTCACTCCAATTCTTCTTTTCCAGGTTCATTAGGCCAAATCTGACACTTCTGTTAGATCATAGATTTTTGCAGGGTAGGTGGGTGGAAGGATGTTTTGTTTTGTTTTGTTTTGTTTTAGAAATGGAACTTTAGCCTGCATATAACAACTGCTCCATGTCACCAAGCCTCCCTCCCAATCTTTTGCAGTTCCACAGCATGTTTTTCTTTTGAGGCATGCTAGTGCCGAGATTAAATTATTCATTAGCGCTCATTATTTATTCAGTAGCTCCTGGGTTTATCTTGCTTTACTAAAGGTATCTACTTTCTGTTATCAATAAAGAAGATGCACCCTGTCTTGAGGAGCTTGCAGACCTGGTGGGTAGCTGATAGCCACCCATCCTCCTAATCCCATTTCCTCATTGCTGTTTCAGTAGCTGCCTTAAAACTGGGGACACATACTGGTGTCCTTGGCATACTGCTGAGGTGATAGAACTTCAGTGGGATATAGTTGACATCAAAGGAAGCTCAAACCCAAGGTTATGCTGGGTTTGTAGCTTGGAGATGGTCATACATACCACAGGATGAGTGGAGACAGGATTTGGACCAGTCACTTCATGGTGGAGATTTGCATGGATGGGGAGAAACTTGTTGGCTTCACCATTTTATGTGAGATTATCCCATTAGCTTCTCCAAAGAGTGAGTATGGAATGGAATGCATCCGCCTAACAAAATCAGATAACAAAATAAAGCAGGATCCTCAAGTTCAAGTTTAACAAAATTATCTGTCCCTAATGGGGCTCATTCCAGTTCAGCATCTCCTATGAATGAGACTATCAATCTCAGAGACTGACAGAGGAAAAGCAGGAGCTGGTGTTTGGCATGACACTACTTTTGAAAACTTTAATATATAGTATATGAGAGGCCGGCAGTTCAAGATCTGACTGAAAACAAGGAATAGACCGCAGGGAATAGACCTCACCCATAAGCGCCTGCCCTTGTACGACTCTCCTCTCTGGCCGTTCTGGATCAGTCTCTACGCAAGATGTCTTTCATGAGCCCCCACAACAATGGTGATCTGTGAAGGAAGAGCATTGTTCCCTGTCCTTTCCAGTATCCTTTGAATTTCTTTCTTCTTGATGGTATGCAGGAGCCACAAAGTGGCAGCAAAGGTCCCTCTTCCACTTATTCACATAGATCCCCCTCTTACACCTCTAACGTCTGATGGGCAGTCGATTATATTGTGCTATATTTTGTGTGTGTGTTAAGAATTCATGTAAGTTCTCACTGTTATATGTTCATTTTGGTTGCTTAAACCTGCCAGAAGAAAAGTGACTAAGAAAGACAACCAATTAATAAGTATCCAAGATCCGTTGCCAGTATGGGTGACCACTGATCTGACCCAGTGGATTCCAATGAATCCTTCCATTGTCAGGAATAGCAGAGAAAGCATCTCATCCAGTGACAGATTGCCATAGCTAAAGGGATATCCTTATGCAGTGGGAGCTCTTTATTGGACCTATAGAAGTTGGCGCCAGTAAAGCAAAACATCAGCTTTATTTCATCTCCTTGGTAAATATCCATTAAATTAAATATCACTTATCTATATGTTTTCTAAATATTGCTTAAGCTTCCTGCTGATAGAAAACCAGCAACATTAGCTGTTAGTCACATTTTTGATTAATGCAGCAAAAAAAAAAAAAAAAGCCAAAGATGGCAAATCTCAACTTCCTAACAAGATGATTTACTACAAATGTCATAGTAAATTCTTCCCAAATAGCATCCATTTCCATACAATCTCAGTGATTATTGACGGCAGCCAGTAAATTAATAAAGGCAACGGATCTTCAGGGCTGCTAAAGCAAAGCGGACCTGAAGTCTGGCAAAGAAACTGGCATGTTGTGAATGCAATCTCTTGATTTCATTTAAGCAGTATTTTTCAGCCTTTTGTATACTATGGAAAACTTTGGAGGCATGTGTGTAGAATAGGGTTTCTTCTAGTCAGCGCTTGTGACTTCACAACTACTTAGCCCCCTCCCCTCCCACCCATTTCTGTCCTCTGATTCCACTAGATGCTTATCCCTGATCTTCCGCAGTTGTTTTCACATTTGTTCCTCTTAGAATCCTGTCACTTGTACCAGAATGCTATTGGTTGTGATCTGACACTATCACTTCAGTATTGTGTATTTAGGTGATTTTCCTATCTATAGTTTGTTTCAAGGGGATCAACATCCAATATCCTCTGGGATACAACTGAAATTCTACTAGTATCCTACTGCCACTGATGTCATCAACATCACACCATGCAGAGATTTCTTGCAATTGTCAAAGAAGCTGGTAACAATGGACTTCCAATGGAAGTCGGAACAAGAGCCAGTGCAGGACGGGAGCCAGTCGGAACAAGCTGGTAACAATGGACTTCCAATGGAAGTCGGAACAAGAGCCAGTGCAGGACGGGTCTGAGACTTACGCAATCTGCTTGTCCCTGCTCAGCCATGGAACTAATTGAGTAACTTTGGGCCAGTCACAGATGGTTAGCTCATCCTACCTCACAGGGTTGTTCTGGTGGGGATAAGACTGAGAGAAAGATGTAAGTCACTTTGAGCTCTTTACAATAGAAATATGGGATATAAATCTAATGAATAAATAAACAAGACAAAAAATAGGACTCTGGAGAGCTCCAAGTGAGTCCTGCTGACTAGAACTCTCCCCTGCTACTACAACAGGAGAATGTTGTCTTAGCAGGGAGCTAAAGCCAACCGAAGCTTCATATAAGCCTATAAGACCCTATGTGGGATGATAAACCTTCTGCAGACTGATACGATCTGCCTGACCTGGAGGAGCTGAACTGCATTGGGGGGCATAACAAATGGATCATTACAATTATTATTTCACAGGGAGCGATCAAGCAGTTCCAGACTCAGGAGGAATACAGACCATGCCACAAATGTTTGGGGGCTTTCAGAGACCTCAAATCCAGCAGTGTAGGGAACATGACCACACTGGAGGCCCTGTAGCCTATATAAGAAGATAGATCCAGCATTTAATTTGCCCAAACAATTTAGAACAGATATATGCACACTCATATATCACACTGCAAATTCTTTTGAACTCATTCCTATAAATGCATTTGCCATGCCTTAGCTAAGCCATTGAGTTAGCTAAGCATGTGAGCTGCTGAACAGGAGACCTATTCAATGATCTAAGTAGGATATGTATGCATGGCAGGGGGAGTTTAACTCCTGGCCCTATCTTTATAGACTTGCTGTGTTTCACTGGAACTCTTCAAAATTTAGATCTCCCAGTTACACAGAGACAAGGTATGTGCGTATAATTTGTCCACCTATTAGGCTTCCACAGAACTGTTCAATTCCCCTTCCTGACATGTCACACTGTATCTGCTAGGAGCTGAATTTATCCCATTTCATGCTGAAAAATCAGTTGATAAGTCTTATCCGTCTGGTGGAAAGTAGCCGTTCAACTACTTAGCTCCCATCCTCCTGCATGTTTTTCAGGGTCTCACTTCCTCAAAGGGATTCCAAAGAGGCTGTTGATTGAAAAGAGGGAGGATGGACAAAATAATGAATGCAGGAAATGGAGGGAAGGGGAGGCTAAGGCAGAGAGAGCAGAAAAGATTGTGGGACTCTGGGAAGCCTTCAGAAATCCTAGTGCAAGAAAAAAATGGCTTGCTGTAGACAGGAATACCAGAACACTGAGCAGATAGGGGCACTAGTTAAGTATTTGGGTGCCTACAGCAATAGGAACCTAAGGAACCAAGTTCAGTAAGGTATCATTAAATTGGCATCAATGGGTGTTAAGAGGCAGGAAGCTGCAGAAAAGGAAGTAACGGTGAAAGTGGAACTTGGGCAGCATCTCATGCATGAATGCAGATCCACACATAAACAGAATGAATTATAATAATTCCCATGCATGCATCTTAATAAAAAAGCACTGATGTAGACTCAGATGAAACAGATCTAAGTTTGGAAAAATAAGAAAATTTATGAATTCTTAATTTCTCAGAATTGAGAGATTTGCCCATCCCTGCTTCTGACAGGCAAAGTAGCTGCCACCGTTAATGTAAGCAGGCAAGGTGCCACCGGATCACATCACACTTCCCTGCTCAGATGGGTCACACTGGGCAGACTATGGAAATACATGAATGGCATAACTTTAGACAGAAGCTGTTGATTCTGGAGACTTCTGAGTAGCCTATTCCTAACAGGGCAGAAGGGGCAACATGGGAGTTTTTGCCTCTCCATCTTCCTTTTCGTAATCTTTCCTCTAAACAGTCCTTTGATCCCATCTGGGCTGGGAAACACATATCATTTTTCATATCCGGGATTCTCTTCTACCCTTTCTTTCCTTTTCCTTCCCCACCCACTAGAACACCCCCTTTCTGATTCCTGCATGACTTTCCAAGGGTAAGTTGCAGACTTGGAAAGCAGGTACTCCATTTTTTTCATGGTGAGTGTCAGGAGCTGAAAGGGAAAATATGATTGGATCATGTACCAACCCCCCCCCTTAAAAAAAATATAGCAGCTTTGGAAGGGCAATCTGAGAAATCCTTTGGTTCCTGGAACAATTTGCTCTGTAAGGGTGTTTATTTTGGCAATGATTAAAGGCAGTAGTTTTTCTTTTTATAAACAACCCCCCCCACAAGTTACCTGGCAGAGCATAGAATAATCAGTGGTTGCCCCCTGTGACAGATTAAACACTGGGCTGAAGCATGACCTCCATAGTTTGTGTGTGTGTGTGTGTGTGTGTTATAGGCAATGTGAAATACAGAAAGGAAAG